>NC_039364.1:252886182-253151354 GCF_003573695.1 Papaver somniferum
TAAAAGTATGTTGGAGTTTGTCCATACAGATTGCTAAGCGAAATATTGGGTGTGGTTGTTGTACCCCCGCTTTTTCAAACCTAAATGAGGGTGCATTTTATTTGTGTATAACAAGCTAAGTTCGATCTAACGGTTGAAAGATATTAGCTTGGTTGAATCAGGTTTTTCATCTAACGGTGAATATTGAATGCTTTGTTACCAAGGTAACATAGATTGCAAACCCTCATTTGAAAATTATATAAAGGACAACTCTATCAACTGGGAAACCTAATTCCCACACTTCTGTGTGTTACTAGTTGCATAGCTATAGTCGATTCTCCTTTAACCTTAGGTTTCTCACGAGACCTCGTAGGTTAACGACTTAAAGACTTCTTTGGGATTGTGAAGCCAGACCCAACTATTTTCTGTTGCGTGATCTTCTCTTGTTGTTTCTATCGTGATTGAGTGCATTCGTAAGATTGGATTGAGACTTATATCTCCGATAGGCAAGATAGAAAAGTAATCACAAACAACTTCGTTTCATCGTTTGTGATTCCACAATATCTTGTTTCGTTTAGGCCGGTTTATCAATTGGTTCCTGTTCACCTTGATTTATCAAAAGACGGAACAAAAATCATAGGTATTTTTGTGGGAGACACATTTATCTATTCCAATAGACTTTTCTGTATGAGACAAATTTGTTTATTAAGTCTTCGACTTTGGGTCGTAGCAACTCTTGGTTGTGGGTGAGATCAGCTAAGGGAATCAAGTGCGTAGTATCCTACTGGTATCATAGACGTAAGGAACGCAACTGTACCTTGAATCAATGTGAGATTGATTATGGTTCAACTACAGTCCAGTCCGAAGTTCATTGGTAGTAGGCTAGTGTTTGTAGAGGCTTAATACAGTGTGGTGTTCAAAGCTGGACTAGGTCCCGGGGTTTTTCTGCATTTGCGGTTTTCCTCGTTAACAAAATTCTGGTGTCTGTGTTATTTCTTTTCCGCATTATATTTTGTTATATAATTGAAATATCACAGGTTGTGCGTTGTATAGATCAATTAGGAAATCCAACCTTTGGTTGTTGATTGAAATTGATTGATCCTTGAACATTGGTCTTTGGTATTGTTCAAGTTACTTCTCTTATATTCAATCGGGCTCGCAAATTTCTATTTGCTGATTGCAGATTGAATTGAGAGATAGAGATATAAACTCTTGTATATACTTTTCTCTAGATTGAGTCTGACTGTCTAGTTGATTCTCTAAAAAGTATATTCGAGTAAGTCCTCTTAGATTTCCAAACGAATTTTTGGGTGTCGTTGTTATACCCCCACATTTTCAATTGGTATCCGAGCAGGCAAACACGTTTAAAGACCTCATAAGTCTGTGTTTGTAGCGATCTGATATGGACAGAAGTGTTATCTCTACAAACGTACCACCAGTCTTCGATGGCTCAAATTACTTATGGTTTAAAATTGTTATGTGTGTCTTTCTTCAAGCGCGTGATTTTCAATCATGGGTTTATGTTGTTAATGGCTATGATGCTCCCGTTGTTGCAGTAGGAGATGCGACCGTTCCAAAGGATATTGGTGCATATGACCCTGCAGAGATTTTTGTTGCAAAGCAAAATTCCGACGGCTTGAATGCAATCATTCATGCAATTACCCCAGATCTTTAGCACCATGTGACTAAGTGCACTCGGTCTAAAGATGCTTGGGATATCTTAGATACCGTATTTGAAGGGAATGCTAGTGACAAGGAAGCCAGGCTTCAAAACATAAATTCCGATTGGGAAAACCTTCATATGGCAGATGAATATTCATTTGATGAGTTTAATCACAAAGTGTCTGAAATTTTTAATGCATCTTTTCAATTGGGTAAGACTATTTAAAAGGACATTGTGCTGAAAATTCTCATATCGCTGCCATCTAGATACGACTCTAAGAAGCATGCCATCGTTGAGGGAAATAACCTTGATGCTCTCTCCAGAAATACGCTGGTTGGGAAATTAAAGATCTTTGATCATGAGCATACATCCAAATCCGAAAAGGATGTTGCTTTCAAATCACAAAAGAACAGTAAATTACTTGACAAAAGTAAAAGTGTTTGCATATCTGAAGATGATCTTTCTGAGGCCGATTCATCAGATGAAGATCTTGACAAGTCAGTCTCTTTGATCACAAGACATTTTAGAGATCTTCTATTAAAGAGAAGTAAACGGTTCTCCAGAGATAAATCTAAGTCATCAATTAAACCTCACAATCATATTCCTCCTAAAAACAAGAATGTTGATGAGACTGATGACGAGGATATGCCACAGTGCTTTAAGTGTAAAGGTTTTGGTCATTTTGAAAATGAGTGTCAGAAGCGCAAAAAATACACTGGGAACAAAGGTCTTGTTGTAACTCTTTATGAAATGTCTGATCACTATGATTCTAATGAAGACGAAAGATCAAGTGTTGCGCTTCTTTGTGAAAATATTGATTTTGATAATTGTAGCAATACATACATCAATCTTGATATTATTTCAGAAGAGAACTCAACCAATCTGGAAGAAAAAGTTGACCTTTCTGTTGGAACTCTCTGTCAAATTTTTCAGGTTCCACTATGTGCCTAGCAACTTTCACATCTCAGGCGTCTGAATCATATTCCATCTTGACATGCTCTTATTGTTCACTCAAAGTTCATGAACTTTCAAAGTGTTTTAAGTACAAACACAAATTAAGGTATGTCAACAAACTTTAACGAAGAGCGAATCGATTACCAAACAAGCTGAAACTTGTTCAAAAAACCTCTGAGGTATGTAAGATTTTATCTTCTTCGAAGAAGTTAGTTTCCAAGGATAAACAAGACCACTAGAAAAAACAGTATGGTATAAACATTCTGAGAGACAGGGTTCTATGAATTCCTTTCAAAAAGGTTATGGTGGACAAATTGTTATTCTCTGCAGCATAACTTGATTGTGTTGTTTGGTGCATCTTGTCTCATGTGCATGATCAAAAGAGACAAGATTGTGCACACCTCAGGATTTAGGAAAAGAAAAATGTTTTTTTTTAATTGTTTCTTTTCTTTTCTTAGCTTTGCTGTGTTTTGCAAGTTTGGAATTCTCCATATCTAATTGATATTGGAAAGGACTTCCCTGGTCAATCAATAATAGAGGGTTATTCTCTACAATTCTACCCTTCTTAGGGTTGTGAGTTGTGCGTGCACGAACCTGTGTTTAAAGGTTTCGCAACTCTACATTCTTTTTTCCTTCTCTGAAACTCTTTATATCTTAAGACTGCTTGTTGATTTTAAATTGTGAATTCCTCTCACAAACCCGTACGCATATGGATACTCCAAGCATCATGTCTTCTGATGGAAAAGACTTCAATATGATTGTTAAGCCATCAATCATGAAGGAAAAAGAAAAATCTTCGTTACCTCCAGCTTTGAAAATAAAAAGAAGGAATGTGAGGAAGCCAAGAGTTGTTCCTTCAAACTCTCAGAAATTTTCTAGTGGCCTTGAAGAGTTGAAGAAAACAAGGAAGGAGATTCAACAAATAAAGGCTTTTGTTATGAGAAATCTTGAAATTCAAAAGGCCCTGGTTCGACATCATCAACCTAGAAGGTTTGTTGGAATTGACTCCTATCTTCACGAACCGTATGTTCCCATGGTTGTTGACAACAAGGAGTTCGGGCACGATAAAGAATTTTTCAAAGGTCTCAATGTCTAGGAAACTTCTAATGAGAATTTTATTCTTGTGTTTTTAAAAATGATTACTAGGGTTTGGAATAACCATTATTGCGAGTACACATAGCTATGTCCAACGTTTTCATCTTCAATGTTTTTAGATTTATTTATTTAAATTCTAAGTTATTTGGAAGATGATTTTTGCAATATTAATCTTTATGGTTTCGTATATTGCAAATTGTTATGGGATATGTTGTTTACATCCGTGAACCTTGATTGTCCCATACTTGTTCAAAAGTTATCTCTATTATATGTCGATATGAATGTATTGATAAAAGATAGAATGAACTTTTGATTACAAAAGTTAAGCCTTTTATGTCATTATATTGATGGAGGAAAGGATGAACTTTTGTTTACAAAGATTAAGTCTATTATATGTCATTGTGCAAATAGTGATGAAAAATAGAATGAATCTTTGTTTATTCCGCAGTATTGGTCTTTCCCTGATCCGCATCTTTGTGCATATACTGTATTGCTCCATAAGCATGGCCAATTGAATTGATCATTTTTATGGCTAATTCAATTGTGATTTTTGGATACAAATTCATGTTCCCATGTGATTTGATTATGTCCAAAGAAATCCTTCTTTTCTCGTAAAAGTAAGGTCGCTCTTGTTGTTCTTTTGGGAATGACATTTTATGGGGGAGAGTTCTTTTTGAACTTGTGCTTAATTGCCAAATCTTTGTGGGGAGTGCGGCTGTGGAATATTATAAGGGTTATCTTGTATCTTTATAAACTCCTTGATGAATGCATACTGGCGGAAGTTTTCGAACCGAAAATATCTGCTGAGTTTGGGAATTACAAACTCCTAAACTAGTCATGTTAAGTATGTGTACCTGCTGAGTTTGGAAACTTAACAAACTCAAATCTGGTTGCTTAAGTATGCATACATGTACGCATACTTAAGCTGGTTACTTTGTCAAATCGGTCAGTTCATGAACTTAAACATTTAAATCATAAGTAATGCAATCTTTGCAAACCGTGGCTATAATCTGCATGATTGATTCAAGTGAATCAAACCTATTTGGTTTCATTTGTGTTTTCTACAACAATTGAACAACTCTTTAACTAGTTTCATTTGAGTCATTTGAACTAGTTATATTTGAGATGAAAAAGGTTGATATGAGAGTAATCATATGGATAACCTCGGTTAACTATTTGTGAACCAACATGGTGTACACGTTTGGGTACGGTTACATAAACCTAAATGAGGGTACATTTCATTTGTGTGTAACAAGCTAAGGTCGATCTAACGGTTGAAAGATATTAGCTTGGTTGAATCAGGTTTTTCATCTAACGGTGAATATTGAATGCTTTGTTACCAAGGTAACTTGGATTGCAAATCCTGATTTGAAAACTATATAAAGGAGAACTCTAGCAACTGGGAAACCTAATCCCCACACCTCCTGTGTGTTACTAGTTGCATAACTAGAGGCGATTCTCCTTTAACCTTAGGTTTGTTCTTGAGACCCTGTAGGTTAACAACTTGAAGACTTCATTGGGATTGTGAAGCCAGACGTAACTATTATCTTTGTAGTTGGGTGATCTGATCTTGTTGTTTCTATCGTGTTGAGTAAAATTGAAATAATTGGCTCGAGATTTTATATCACAAACACATTCGTCTCATCGTTTGTGATTCCACAATAACTTGTTTAGCTAGTCGATTAAGTTTATTGTGAGGTGATTGATAATTCTAGGTTCGGGAATATACGTTCGGGTTATCAATTGGTTCATGTTCACCTTGATTTATCAAAAGACGAAACAAAAACTCTTGGCTATTTCTGTGGGAGACATATTTATTCAATCCTATAGACTTTTCTGTGTGAGACAGATTTGTCTATCAATTCTTCGACTTTGGGTCGTAGCAACTCTTGGTTGTGGGTGAGATTAACTAAGGGAATCAAGTGCGTAGTATCCCGCTGGTATCAGAGACGTAAGGAGCGCAACTGTACCTTGAATCAGTGTGAGATTGATTAGGGTTCAACTACAGTCCAGTCCGAAATTAATTGGTAGTAGGCTAGTGTCTGTAGCGGCTTTATACAGTGTGGTGTTCAATCTGGACTAGGTCCCAGGGTTTTTCTGCATTTGCGGTTTCCTTGTTAACAAAATTCTGGTGTCTGTGTTATTTCTTTTCAGCATTATATTTTGTTATATAATTGAAATATCATAGGTTGTGCGTTAAGATCAATCAATTAGAATATCCAACCTTGGGTTGTTGATTTACATTGATTGACACTTCAACATTGGTCTTTGTTACCATTCATTACTCCTCTTATTCAATTGGGCTCGCAGATTTCTATTTTGCTGATTACGGATTAAATTAAGAGTTAGAGATATTAAACTCTTTGATATACTTTATTCTAGATTGAGTCTGACTGTCTAGTTGATTCTCTAGAAAGTGTATTGGAGTAAGTCCTCTCAGATTTCCAAACGAATTGTTGGGTATGGTTGTTAGACCCCCGCATTTTCAATTGGTATCAGAGGAGGCAAATACGTTAAAGCCTTTACAAGTATGTGTTTGTAGCGATCTGATATGGAAAAAGGTACTATCTCTATAAACGTACCACCAGTCTTCGATAGCTCAAATTATTTGTGGTGGAAAATTGATATGCGTGCCTTTCTTTAAGCGCGTGATTTTCAATCATGGGTTTATGTAGTTAATGGCTATGATGCTCTCGTGGTGGCAATATGGAATGCAACCGTTCCAAAGAACATTGGTGAATACAATGTTGCCGAGATACTTGCTGCAAAGCGAAATTCCGACGGTTTGAATGTCATCATACATGCCATTACCCCAGATCTTCAGCACCATGTGACAACGTGCACTAGGTCTAAAGATGCTTGGGATATCATAGGAATCGTATTCGAAGGAAATACCAGTGTAAAGAAAGTTGTTAGAGCATTGCTCGGTCGAACTCGCATGCATTGCTATCTCAAGCATGTTTGTCAATGTTAGTGATCAAAATTATAAGTCTTGATTTCTAGTCTACTATAGCTAAGGTCTCGGACTAGGATAGAAAGTGTAGTTGAGATCAAGAACTCCATGGCAATCATCATACAAGACGAAGGACTACTCAAGGAACCGGTGAATCTTCATCGACTAAAAGGTATATGGAGATTTGAACTTATCTATCACTCAAAAGTCTATTTATCTCCTATCTTGAAACAAAAGTCGTTTTTCTATATAGACTTAGATTATACACATTTGGTATTTCGAGCCGAGTTTATCTCGCCTATCTATTTCTCGAAATATGTGTTGGTAAGCTTTCGTTTTAGCCAAATTCATCTTTACCTAGTGACGAAAGTCATGTTATGTTTCAATCACTTTGAAAATTGCTCTGACGAAAAATGGTTTGTGAATAACGGATGTATAACGTCCTCTGAGAATGTTTCAATGATTGAAATGAGAGTTTAGATTATATAACCATAGGTGGATATAAGCATTGTTGTGGAAACACATATATGTATAAGTCTTTATTCCTTGAACCGAAGTTTGCGAACTTTGTTGATCAAGAGAACAGGAATAGTGGCGTGAGCTAAGTCCACGAACTCAGTCCACGAACCGGCGAAAGTTCTCCCCCCGAGAAAATCTGCTGGAGTTTGTGAACTCCGTCCGGGAACTTAAGTCCGCGAACCCAGTCCGCGAACTTGAGTAGGTTATATCTAAAAACGATATTTGTGAACTTATTCTTATATAAACTAAGGAATGCAAATTGCAAACCGTGGCTATATGGTTCATGAACCGATTCGAGTGAATCAAATAGTTTTTGCTACGATTGTGTCTTGTGGAGTTAAATAAGATCTAAGCAATTGAACAACTCTCTAACTAGTTCATTTGAGTCACTTGAACTTGTTATGGTGAAGAAGAATATGGTTGATATGAAAGTGATCATATGGCTAACCATTTCGTTAACTATTGTTGAACCAACAAATATTCATGTTTGGATACAATTACATAAACCCAAAATAGTACATTTCATTTGTGTATAACAAGCTAAGTTTTCGATCTAACGGTTGAGAAATATTAGCTTGAATCTAATCAGGTTTTCATCTAACGGTGAATATTGAATGCTTTGTTACCAAGCTAACATTGATTGCAATCCCTGATTTCAAAGACTATATAAGGGAGAACTCTAGCAACTGGGAAACCTAATCCCCACACCTTACGTGTGATACTAATTGTATAAGCTAGAGTCGATTCTCCTTTAACCTTTGGTTTCTTCTTCTAAACCAGGTTAACGACTTAAAGACTTCATTGGGATTGTGAAGCCAGATTGATACTAATTTCTCGTAGTTGTGCGATCTGATCTTGTTGTTTCTATCGTACGAGTACAATTGTAATAATTGGCTTGAGATTGATATCTCCGATAGGAAAGATATAAATTAATCACAAACACTTCGTCTCATTATTTGTGATTCCGCAATATCTTTTTTCGCTGCGTCGATTAAGGTTATTGTGAGGTGATTGATAATTCTAGGCTGTTCTTCGGGAATATAAGTCCGGGTTATCAATTGGTTCATGTTCACCTTGATTTATCAAAAGACGGAACAAAAAATCTTGGGTATTTCTGTGTGAGACAGATTTATTCAATCCTATAGACTTTTCTGTGTGAAACAAATTTGTCTATCAAGTCTTCGACTTTGGGTCGTAGCAACTCTTGGTTGTGGGTGAGATCAACTAAGGGAATCAAGTGTGTAGTATCCTGCTGGTATTAGAGACGTAAGGAGCGCAATTGTACCTTGAATCAGTGTGAGATTGATTAGAATTCAACTACAGTCCGGTCCGAAATTAATTGGTAGTAGGCTAGTGTCTGTAGAGGCTTAATACAGTGTGGTGTTCAATCTGAACTATGTCGCGGGGTTTTCTACATTTTCGGTTTCCTCGTTAACAAAATTCTGGTGTCTGTGTTATTTCTTTTCCGCATTATATTTTGTTATATAATTGAAATATCACAGGTTGTGCGTTAAGATCAATCAATTAGAATATCCAACCTTGGGTTGTTGATTTACATTGATTGACACTTGAACATTGGTCTTTGGAACCATTCAAGTTACTCCTCTTATTCAATCGGGCTCGCAGATTTCCATTTTGCTGATTGCGGATTGAATTAATAGTTAGAGATATTAAACTCTTTGATATACTTTATTCTAGATTGAGTCTCACTGTCTAGTTGATTCTCTAGAAAGTGTATTGGATTAAGTCCTCTCAAATTTCCAAACGAATTGTTGGGTGTGGTTGTTTGACCCCCGCATTTTCAATTGGTATCAGAGGAGCAAACACGTTAAAGACCTTACAAGTGTGTGTTTGTAGCGATCTAATATGGAAAAAGGTGTTATCTCTATAAATGTACCACCAGTCTTCGATGACTCAAATTACCTGTGGAGGAAAATTGCTATGCGTGCCTTTCTTCAAGCGCGTGATTTTCAATCATGGGTTTATGTAGTTAATGGCTATGATGCTCCCGTTGTGGCAATAGGGAACGCAACCGTTCCGAAGAACATTGGTGAATACAATGCTTCCGAGATACTTGTTGCAAAGCAAAATTCCGACGGTTTGAACGCCATCATACATGCCATAACCCAAGATCTTCAGCACCATGTGACAACATGCACTAGGTCTAAAGATGCTTGGGATATCTTAGGAAACGTATTCAAAGGAAATACCAGTGTAAAGGAAGTTGTTATAGCATTGCTCGGTCAAACTCACATGCGTTGCTATCTCAAGCATGTTTGTCGATGTTAGTGATCAAAACTATAAGTCTTGATGTCTAGTCTACTATAGCTAAGGTCTCGGACTAGGATAGAAAGTGTAGTTGAGCTCAAGAACTCCATGGCAATCAGTATAAAAGACAAAGGACTACTCAAGGAACCGGTGGATCTTCATCGACTAAAAGGTATGTGGAGACTTGAACTTATTTATCACTCAAAAGTCTATTTATCTCCTATCTTGAGAGAAAAGTCGTTTTTATATATAGACTTAGATTATACACATTTGGTATTTCGATCCGAGTTTATCTCGCCTATCTATTTCTCGAATATGTGTTGGTAAGCTTTCGCTTTAGCCAAATTCATCTTTACCTAGTGACGATAGTCATGTTATGTTTCAATCACTTTGAAAATTGCTCTGACGAAAAATGGTTTGTGAATAACGGCTATATAACGTCCTCTGAGAATGTTTCAATGATTGAAATGAGAGTTTAGATTATATAACTATTGGTGGATATAAGAATTGTTGTGGAAACACATATATGTATAAGTCCTTATTCCTTGAACTGAAGTTTGCGAACTTTGTTGATCAAGAGAACCGGAATAGTGGCGTGATCTAAGTCCGCGAACTCAGTCCGCGAACCCAGACCGCGAACTTGAGTAGGTTATATCTAAAAACGATGTTTGTGAACTTATTCTTATATAAACTAAGGAATGCAAATTGCAAACCGTGGCTATATAGTTCATGAACCGATTCGAGTGAATCAAATTGTTTTTGCTTCGATTGTGTCTTGTGGAGTTACATAAGATCAAAGCAATTGAACAACTCTCTAACTAGTTCATTTGAGTCACTTGAACTAGTTATGGTGAAGAATAATATGGTTGATATGAAAGTTATCATATGGCTAACCATTTGATTAACTATTGTTGAACCAACAAATGTTCATGTTTGGGTACGGTTACATAAATCCAAAATAGTACATTTCATTTGTGTATAACAAGCTAAGTTTTTGATCTAACGGTTGAGAAATATTAGCTTGAATCTAATCAGGTTTTCATCTAACGGTGAATATTGAATGCTTTGTTACCAAGCTAACATTGATTGCAAACCCTGATTTGAAAGACTATATAAGGGAGAACTCTAGCAACTGGGAAACCAAATCCCCACACCTTACGTGTGATACTAGTTGTATAAGCTAGAGTCGATTCTCCTTTAGCCTTTGGTTTCTTCTTCTAAACCAGGTTAATGACTTAAAGACTTTATTGGGATTGTGAAGTCATACCGATACTACTTTCTCGTAGTTGTGTGATCTGATCTTGTTGTTTCTATCGTACGAGTACAATTGTAATAATTGGCTTGAGATTGATATCTCCCATAGGCAAGATATAAAAGTAATCACAAACACTTCGTCTCATCGTTTGTGATTCCACAATATCTTTTTTCGCTGCGTCGATTAAGATTATTGTGAGGTGATTGATAATACGAGGTTGTTCTTCGGGAATATAAGTCTGGTTTATCAATTGGTTCCTGTTCACCTTGATTTATCAAAAGACGGAACAAAACTCGTAGGTATATTCTTGGTAGACGGATTTATCTATTACCGTAGACTTTTCTGTGTGATACATATTTGTTTATTAAAGTCTTTGACTTTGGGTCGTAGCAACTCTTAGTTGTGGGGAGCATAAATGTACCTTGAATCAGTGTGAGATTGATTGGGGTTCAACTACAGTCCAGACCGAAGTTAATTTGGAGTAGGCTAGTGTCTGTAGCGGTTTAATACAGTGTGTGTTCAATCTGGACTAGGTCCCGGGGTTTTTCTGCATTTGCGGTTTCCTCGTTAACAAAATTCTGGTGTCTGTGTTATTTCTTTTCCGCATTATATTTTGTTATATAATTGAAATATCACAGGTTGTGCGTTGATCAATCAATTAGAATATCCGACCTTTTGGTTGTTGATTTAAATTGATTGACACTTGGACATTGGTATTTGGTACCATCCAAGTTATCTCTCTAGTATGTGATAAAGACTCTCCGATTTCTATTTGCTCTAGTATATATCAAATCGAGAGATTGAGATATAAACTATTTGATATACTTTTTATCTAGATTGAGTCTGACTGTCTAGTTGAATCTCTAGAAAGTATATTGGAGTTTGTCCATATATATTGCTAAGCGAAATATTGGGTGTGGTTGTTATACCCCCGGTTTTCCAGAAGCTAGGCTTCAAAACCTTAATTCCGATTGGGAAAACCTTCATTTGGGAGATGATAATTCTCAGACCACTGCCATCTAGATACGATTCTAAGAAGCATGCCATCGTTGAAGGAAATAACCTTGATACTCTTTCCAGAAATACGCTGGTTGGAAAGCTAAATATATTTGATCATGATCATACATCCAAAGTTGCAAAGGATGTTGCCTTCAAAGTACAAAGGAACACTAAATTACTTGACAAAATTAAAAGTGTTTATGTCTCTGAGGATGATCTTTCTGAGACTGATTCATCAGATGAAGATCTTGACAAATCAGTCTCTATGATCACAAGACAGTTTAGAGATATTCTATTGAAGAGAAGTAAACGGTTCTCTAGAGACAAACCTAGGTCATCAGCTAAACCTCATAATCACATTCCTCCTAAAAACAGGGATGCTGACGAGGCTGATGACGAGGATATGCCACAGTGCTTTAAGTGTAAAGGTTTTGGTCATTTTTCGAATGAGTGTCTGAACCGTAGAAAATACACTGGAAACAAAGCTCTTGCTGCAACTCTTGATGAAATGTTTGAACAATATGATTCCAACGAAGACGAAAAATCAAGTGTTGCACTTCTTTGTGAAGATATTGATTTTGATAATTGTAGCAATTAATACAAACATCAATCTTGACATCCTTCCAGAAGAAAACTCAACCAATATGGAAGAAGAAATTAACCTTTCTGTTGGAAACTCGATGTCTGATTTTTCAGGTTCCACTATGTTCCTAGCAGCTTGCACATCTCGTGTGTCTGAATCATCTTATCCAATGACATGCTCTTATTGTTCATTCAAGGGCCATGAACTTTATAAGTGTTACAAGTATAAACACATGATGAGACATGTCAAGAGATTTCAACGAAGAGCAAATCACCTAGCAAACAAGCTCAAACTTGTTCAAGAAACCGCGAGGTATGTAAGATTTTATCCTCTTCAAATAATTTGGTTTCCAAAGATAGGTCAAGACCACTAGAGAAAAGAGTATGGTCTAAATAATTTGATAGACAGGGTTCTATGAATTCCTTTCAAAGAGGGAATGGTGGACAAATTGTTGTTCACCACAACACAACTTGATTGTGTTATTTTAGTGGATCTTGTCTCATGTGCCTGATCAAAAAGAGACAAGATTGTGCACACCTCAGGCTTAATAAAATGAAAAAAAACTTTGTGTTTTTGTTTTCTTAGTTTTGTTGTATGTTTTGGAATTCTTTCATATCTAATTGATATTGGAAGGGACTTCCCTGTGTATTCAATAAAAAGAGGGTTATTATCCTCAATTCCACTCTCTTTAGGGCCGTGAATTGAGTGTGCGTGAACCTATGTGGTTAAAGGTTCTGTAACCCTACATTCCTTCTTCCTCTCTGAAACTCTTTTCATCTTAAGACTACCTGTTGAGTTTAAATTGTGATTTCCTCTCACAAACCCATACAAGTATGGAGACTCCAAGCATCATTTGTTCTGATGGAAAAGATGTTAATATGATTGTTAAGCCATCAATCATGAAGGAAAAAGAAAAATCTCAGTTACCTCCAACTTCGAAGAGAAAAAGAAGGAATGTGAGGAAGCCAAGAGTTGTTCCTTCAAATTTTCAGAAGTTTTTTGATGTTCTTGAAGAGTTGAAGGAAGCAAGGAAGGAGATTCAACAAATAAAGGCTTTTGTTATGAGAACTCTCGAAATTCAGAAGGCCCTGATTCGACATCATCAGCCTAGAAGGTTTGTTGGAATTGACTCCTTTCTCCATGAACCTTATGTTCCCATGGATGTTGAAGACAAGGAGTTCGGGGACGATAAAGAATTCTTCAGAGGTCTCATTGTCTAGTAAATCTTCTCTTTATGTTTTAGAAGAATAATAGGGTTTGGAATAGCCATTATTGTGAGTACACATAGCTATGTCCAACAATGTTCATCTTCAATGTTCTTAGATTTATTTATTTAAATTCTAAGTTTTTGGAAGATGATTTTTGCAATTTTAATATTTATAATTTTATATATTGCAAATTGTTATGGGATATGTTGTTTACGTCCGTGAACCTGTGACTGTCCCATACTTGTTCAAAAGTTATCTCTATTATGTCGGTATGAATGTATCGATAGAAGATAGAATAAACTTTTGACATTACAAAACTTAAAGCCTTTTATGTCATTATTTTGATGCAAGAAAGGATAAAACTTTTATTTACAAGGATTAAGTCTATTATACGTCATTGTTCAAATAGTGATGGACAATAGAATGAATCCTTGTTTATTCCGCAGTATTGGTCGATCTCTAATCCACATCTTTGTGCATATACTATGTTGCTCCGTAAGTTCTCTTATGTCGAGCATGACCAATTGAATTGATCACTTTCTTGTGGTTGATTTAGTTGTGTAATTCTGATTGAATTGATCATGGGTTTTCTTGTGATTAATTTGGATGTATCTTTTCGATTGGATTAATCATGACTTCTTTTGTGGATAATTCAATTGAATACTTTGGATTCAAATTCATGTTTTCATGTGATTTGATTTTGTCCAAAGAAATCCTTCTTTTCTCGTGAAATTAAGGTCGCCTTTGTTGTTCTTTCGGGAATGACATTTTATGGGGGAGAGTTCATTTTGAACTTGTGCTTAATTGCCAAATCTTTGTGGGGAGTGCGGCTGTGGAATATTAGGGGTTATCTTGTGTCTTTATAAACTCCTTGATGAATGCATTTAGCTTCGGCTTTATGATGGCATCTAAATAAGTTGATATGGTATTCTCTTTTGGTCATGAAGTATCTCTGTGAAAATTTCATGAGGATCCCACTAGTTTTCGTACCTTTGCCAATCTATATTGACAAAAGGGGGGAGAATTAATGTGTAGTGTGATACTACAAATACATATGGTTTACGGATCATTATGTAAGGGGGAGTGGTTTTCATGATGAGATGGAGTATTGACTAAGGGGGAGTGATACATATCACCATAGTATTGTTGTCAAAGTGGTGATACAATTGGACTTTGATACTGTGTAATAATACTATGACACTGTATAACAATGATTGAGAGCATTTTTTTTTCATTGTTATCGCTACGAATCTTCAACAACTGTGATGCTGAACTTACAACCTTTAGGATCATGTAGTACTTGGAAGTGACGAATATTTCGAGTCGCGTTGAAGATGCCAATGAGATCAAGCATTTGGATGAGAAGCTACAATTTCTATCAATTTTGTAATCCATATGTATTGATAGTTTTATCACTAAAATTGAAAAAGGGGGAGATTGTTAGAGCACTGCTCGGTCGAACTCGCATGCGTTGCTATCTCAAGCATGTTTGTCAATGTTAGTGATCAAAACTATAAGTCTTGATTTCTATACTATTTATAGATGCCTCGGACTAGGACATAGATAGTGTAGTTGAGCTTAGATTTCATAGAGTTCATCATTTGAAGACGAAGAACTACTAAGGGGAGCTTGTGGAACTTCTTCGACAAAAGGTATGTGGAGACTTGAACTCATCTATCACTTGGAAAGTCTATTTATACTATATCCTATATTGAGACATAAGTCGTGCTAAGATATAGTTTTCTCTATACACATTTGAGATTTCGAGCTGAGTATATCTCGCTTACATATTTATCGAAATATGCGTTGGTAAGCTTTCGATTCGACCAAGTTCATCTTATATCATGAGAAAATTGCCGAGTAACATCTTACATGGTTTGTGTGATACAATCATTTGATGAAGGCTTGGAATGTTTCGATAATGATTATTTCAATATCTTGGAAATTGCTTTGATGTTGATAGTGTGTGAAAATGTCTATTGTCATTATAGAAGAATGTTTCAATGATTGAAATAAAGAGTTGAGAATATAACCATATTTGGATATAAGCATATATAGTGTGTTCGCACATTACTGTATAAATCCAAAAACCGGGAACCAAGTGTATGCATATGTGTGTATACCAAATTGGTGAAGGATACAAGATAAGTATGCGTACCCATACGCATACTGGCGGAAGTTTTCGAACTGAAAATATCTGCTGAGTTTAGGAATTACAAACTCCTAAACTAGTTACCTTAAGTATGCGTACCTGTACGCATACTGGCGGAAGTTTTCGAACCGAAAATTTATGCTGAGTTTGAAAACTTAACAAACTCAAATCCGGTTGCTTAAGTACGCATACCCATACGCATACTTAAGCTGGTTACTTTGTCAAATCGGTCAGTTCATGAACTTAAACATTTAAATCATAAGGAATGCAATCTTTGCTAATCGTGGCTATAATGTTCATGATTGATTCAAGTGAATCAAACCGATTTGGTTTCAATTGTGTTTTCTATAATAATTGAACAACTCTTTAACTAGTTTCATTTGAGTCATTTAAACTAGTTATGGTTTAGATGAATAAGTTTCATATGAGAGTAATCATATGGCTAACCTCGGTTAACTATTTGTGAACCAACATGGTGTACACGTTTGGGTACGGTTACATAAACCTAAATGAGGTTACATTTTATTTGTGTGTAACAAGCTAAGGTCGATCTAACGGTTGAAAGATATTAGCTTGGTTGAATCAGGTTTTTCATCTAACGGTGAATATTGAATGCTTTGTTACCAAGGTAACTTGGATTGCAAACCCTGATTTGAAAACTATATAAAGGAGAACTCTAGCAACTGGGAAACCTAATCCCCACACCTCATGTATGTTATTAGTTTCATAACTAGAGTCGATTGTCCTTTAACCTTGGGTTTCTTCTCGAGACCCTGTAGGTTAACGACTTGAAGACTTCATTGGGATTGTGAAGCCAGACCTAACTATTATCTTTGTAGTTGCGTGATCTGATCTTGCTGTTTCTATCGTGTTGAGTACAATTGATATAATTGGCTCGAGATTTTATATCTCTGATAGGAAAGATAGAAAAGTAATCACAAACACCTTCGTTTAATCGTTTGTGATTCCATAATAACTTATTTCGCTAGTCGATTAAGTTTATTGTGAGGTGATTGATAATTTTAGGCTGTTATTCGGGAATATAAGTCCGGGTAATCAATTGGTTCATGTTCACCTTGATTTATCAAAAGACGGAACAAAAACTCTTGGGTATTTATGTGGGAGACAGATTTATTCAATCCTATAGACTTTTCTGTGTGAGACAGATTTGTCTATCAAGTCTTCGACTTTGGGTCGTAGCAAATCTTGGTTGTGGATGAGATCAACTAAGGGACTCAAGTGTGTAGTATCCTGCTGGGATCAGAGATGTAAGGAGCGCAACTGTACCTTGAATCAGTGTGAGATTGATTAGGGTTCAACTACAGTCCAGTCTGAAGTTAATTGGTAGTAGGCTAGTGTCTGTAGCGGATTAATACGGCGTGTTGTTCAATCTGGACTAGGTCCCGAGTTTTTTCTACATTTGCGGTTTCCTCGTTAACAAAATTCTGGTGTCTGTGTTATTTTTTTTCCGCATTATATTTTGTTATATAATTGAAATATCACAGGTGGTGCGTTAAGATCAATCAATTAGAATATCCAACCCTTGGTTGTTGATTTACATTGATTGACACTTGAACATTGGTCTTTGGTACCGTTCAATTAAGAATTAGAGATATTAAACTATTTGATATACTTTATTCTAGATTGGGTCTGACTGTGTAGTTGATTCTCTAGAAAGTGTATTGGAGTAAGACCTCTCAGATTGCCAAAAGAATTGTTGGGTGTGGTTGTTAGACCCCCGGCATTTTCAACTGTTTCATTCCCTAACGTATCTTTCAAGGCGTGCATAACTAAAACATATATGCGAAGCTGTGAATGATTATACTCTAGTTAGACATAGTATTAAGGAATTACAATATGAAGTATAACGTCTATCTTTTGAACTTCGTATATAAGATATCGACATAATCGAATGAATGCTATTGTGATTATGTATGGGTATGGGTGAAGATTTCGTCCTAGGAAACAATGTTTTACATTCGTTTAAAGGAAGTAAATAAACGTGTTTTGTGAATCGAAATGGAAATCGCTAGGCTTATTGGTATTGTTATTCATTGCAAATCTTTTGAATTACCAATATGTGTGTTTAAAACAATTCACAAGGCCTGAATTTTGTATTGGTATGACTTTTATTAGTGAAACCGATCTTAAGTAATCACCTAAGATGGTAAGATCGATATCTTGAATTTGGTGTGATTAAATACTAGCCATTGGGTAACCGATCCTAGTAAGAGGTGTGACCGATCACAAGAGGAAGTGTAATCGATCCTTGTAAGAGGTTTAACAAGTTTTAGTAAGTTGGTGTAACCGATCCTATAACTTGGTCAATCGATCACAAGTTTTACCATAAAAAGTGGTAACTAATCCTAGTACTTAGTTAGCCATTTTATGGTAACTAGTTTAACCAATCCTAGTACCCACTTGGAGGTAGAACCGAAATTTTATGTTGAGGTAGAACCGTGAAACCCATTAATGGTGATTTGATAGGATAATCAATTACATAGTTCTTGGAAGTCAGATGAACCAATTCTAAACTTGTTTGCAAGTGTGGCAAATCGGTTCCAAGATTGTAAATATGAAAAAGGATTTACAAAGTAAAGATGTCGACATACTTTGAACATGTGCAGTAACTCTTATCTTTTATTGTTCAAAGATATTCCTTAATAGCTAAAGGAGAATCCCGGATCGAAATAAATTGAGAATCTTTTAATTAAGGTTTTTAGTTTTTATATGATTTTAATTTCCAGTAATTAAAATGCATATCTTTAGAAAATAAAAATTAGTAATGTGCATATACTAGTTGGAGATTTTCTACTGAGATTTCGGTTTTTATTTGGACAGAGCATTTCCAGGAATTATGAAAACCGATTTTGGCTTTATTGCATATCTTTGAGAATATTCGGTTTTGGAAATTCCTTGGTGTCCAAACTTCCTTGGTCTATTTTTTTTAAGTCAAAATGGTTTATTAAAGCAAAAAAAATGTAATTACAAGAATTACAAAATGGGAGGCTCTAGGCCTCCCCACCCCCATAAACCAAAGGGGCAAAAAACTCTAAAAACACATAAGATAAACTCCTAAACACTTGAAAAATAACATAAAGAAGAAAACTAGGAAAAATAAAATATTTTTCTCCCCTTATTTCCAACTTTAAAATTCTTCTTCTTGGAATGACACCAACAATTA
The DNA here is from genome assembly GCF_003573695.1 of Papaver somniferum. Classification (NCBI taxonomy): domain Eukaryota; kingdom Viridiplantae; phylum Streptophyta; class Magnoliopsida; order Ranunculales; family Papaveraceae; genus Papaver; species Papaver somniferum. Next base: position 252,904,995 of record NC_039364.1, read on the forward strand.
TTTGATCAAATCATAATCTCCACGATTCTCCTTGTATTCATCTTCATAATCATTATAAGTTCCATCATAGTTATAATCCTCTCCATTTTTGTCTGAAGCATAATTACCACCCGGAACAAGATTAATATGAGATTGAGCTTTCTTCTTAATTGACATTCTATCTATTTGCTCCTTTTTTTCCTTGAAATAGTCTTGTCTAAAGACTGGATCTCTAATGAAATTAGCACGCACTTCATCAATCTGAATAGTACTTGCCTCCTCTAGATCCTCCTTAGTTAAAATATTATCGAGATCAAAAACATTTTCCTCCAACCCTGCTTGAATATCCTTATTATGTTCACGGCTTTGAATTTCCTCCTTTGAATTAATAGCCATGATCTTGGAAGCTTGCTTGGCTACTTTTCTAGCTTGTTTCCTTGCTAGAATATCTGCATCCACTTCACCCCAATCTTTCGAACCCATACTATTATCTGAGTCACTAGAATCATCTTGTTCCTCCTCCACCAAAGCCTCACTAGAATTATTAGCAAGACCTAACTCAGAATCTAAGGCATCATACTTGTTTTTCACCACTAATCCTGTTTGAAAAAGTTCATCCACATAAGGAGTTTCAAAAGATTTAAATTTGAAAGGTATACCCTTATTAGGGGAGTTCTTACCCTTAACAGTATTCCAATCCTCTTTAGATGACCCTGGTTTAGAAATAAACGCAGAAATAGACCCTGGCACGGCCTGATTTTCAGTTTGTTTGGTCGTACCCTTGTTCACCGGAACTGACTTTGAAGAAGTTTCCAAAACTGAGTTTGGCCTTGAATTTTGCTTGGACACGGACATTAACTCAGAGTTCTTCTTGGTCACGGACTGAATATCTTCCAAATTCTTCTTGGACACGAAATCTTGCTGAGCTGCCAAAGTTTGCACGGACTGAGTACTCTTGGTCACGGACTGAGTACTCTGAGAATTAGTCACGGCCTGAATGTTACATTCCTTATTTTGTTTGGACATGGACCTAATCTCAGAGTTTTTGTTATTCAAGTATGTTGGCTGAATAGCCATATTCTTCCCAGATTGAAATTCCACGGACTGAACTTGTTTACTTGTCTCTGGCGGAACAACTGCATGGTTTACATGAATAGAATTTTTACATGCAGCAAGATCTTTTTTGGCTGCAATAGCGTTTTTACATCTTATCAACTTAAGCTGAGCTTCACGATATTCAATAAAAGAGCTATTAAGATCTTCTTCCAGTTGTTTAACATCAGCGCCCTCTTGAATTGAAGTATCAATAGTTGTTGTTACATCTGCCATACTCTCTTTCCCGGACTGTATTCTTTCACTTGATGTAATATCCTCTAAAAACATGAGTGTTGTTTACAATATCAGATGGGCTGACACTACCATCATTAACACCAGATTTAGCATGATCTGCATGGGAACCAAAATTACCATGCATATCATTGTTTCCACGAACTTCCCTCCAAGCATACTTTTTATTTGTATTGCTAACATGTTTACCCTCCTTAGAATTTTGAAACTGAAGTTTTTGAGCCTCAACAGTAGGTTTAGAACCTCCTAAAAGCTTACGAGCATCAAGACAGTTTTCAAATTTATGACCCATAAACTTACAGTGTGTGCAAAACTTGATGTTCTCCAAATCTTGAACTTCAACATATTGCCAAAACTCTTTTCCATTAGCTTTCAAACGAATTCTTTTAGGGGTCAGTTTAGCAAAATCAATATCAATAAGCACGACAGCAAAGTTCCCAACATCATGATCCAAAGTTTTTTGATGTATAGCAATTTGCCTACCAAGAATTTTAGCAATGGATAACAGAATTCTTTCCGTCCATAATTCAATGTATAGGCCTGGGAAGCTTACCCAAACAGTAGCACGAGAAGTATTTTGTCTCTCAGGATCAAAGTTAAGGTAAAAATTATAAACCCTAAGTTGCTGATTCTGCACTACCTACGTATCACCATGCCAAACCCGTTTTTTGTCTTCAGCTGTAGTTAAATTGATGATGAAAAACCCCTTTGTCATTGGTACCAACTTACTCCTCTTATCACCAAGTTTCCATTGTTCTTCCAAAACTGTTTGAACTTCATTAAGCTTTAACCCTTTGAAGTTCAATCTACCAATGAGACTGAATTGAAAAATATCACGCCCCTCTTGTGTGAAATCAAGAGGTAAATCAAGAGCTGGTTCATCACAAAAAGTAGTTGCATCGGGAAGAGATGTGAGATCCGAATTAGTTAACACATAGGGTTTTTTTACCCTTAACCAAATCAGCAAAATTTACGTTTTTAACCCCATGAGAAATCACATTTGAAACAGGATTTTCCCCCATCCTAAATCACCAAAAGATGATGAAGGATGAAGGAAAAACGTGAAAAAAGTTTGAAACCCTAAAAGCAAAAAATCGCCAATTTTTTGGAGAGAAAAAAACGCATACATCGCCAAAAAAAAAGCAACATGACTCTACCAGTGTGATTAACGTCTTTAGTCTATAAATGTTGAAGTTTGCATTTCGAGCAAACTAATCCTCAGAGCCAGGAAAACTATCTAGTTGTGCTGTTACTGGTGGAGCCGCTTATTCGAAGAGGAAAGTACCCTAATTAGGCAAAATCTCTTAGGCCTCTCGGTTTAAAGACTTCTTTGGGATTGAGAATCTTTATTAGTACCGTTGGTGGGAAACTAGATAATTGCATTTTATTATTAGTTTTCGATTGATTTGATTGACTAACGGTGGTTGAACTGTGATTGCACCTAGTTTGTTTATACTTGAGAATCTTCTCCTCTGATATAAGATTCACTCAAACTAGATCGAAGTTTCGACGGGGATATTTAGACTCTTTGTAGATCTAAAGACGTCTTGTGATAATCCATTGTTAACAGACTTCGTTCTGTGTGTGATTGATCACAAGAGATTCAAGTTGATTGTGTGCAGGTGTTTACTAAATATTTAAGAAAATTTGAAGACGAAGAAGATTTCTGATTTGGGTTCATAATCTTTGGTGTACACAATACTTGTTTCGGCTGGAAAGGGATCCAACTATAATCGGTTTATCTTTGTGATATATTTGATTGATTAGTTGAGTAGATCAGCATCAATACGTTTCTTTGTGATTCGAAGTATTGATTGCAAAATCTTAACAATTACTTTGGTAGTTGTCGAAAAGATAGATCTAAGGACCTGACAAAGGAATTTATTGGGATAAAAGGAAGAGCCTTTTGTCAAACTGATATCATGTTGTTTGAAAAGACTTGTTACCGAACAGATTTGTTGTTCCTTTACTGTTTGGAATACGAACCAAAGGAATTATTCCAAGTGCGTGACTTATTGCAAGTTGGAGGCGCAGGGATACAGACGAAACTAGGTGAACTATCGGTTTAGTTGCTTGGTCTCAACTATACGAAGTTAGTTTAGATTTTGTATAGCGGATTAATCCCGAGAGTATTCAATTCTGGACAAGGTCTCGGTGGTTTTCTGCATTTGCGGTTTCCTCGTTAACAAAATCTTGCTGTGCTATTTACTTTTAATTTCCGCATTATAATTGTTTTATTATAATTAAAGTAAATTGCACTTTGTACGTTAACCGAGAACTTGATATTGATTTCATTGGTTTCGGTTATTTCCGTACCTTTTATCAAGTGACCACTTTGTTGTTGTATTGTCTCGATTCCATATCCATAGACAATCACACAAAGTGTATTGGTTTTCTCCACTTGCCTTTTATATTTAATTCACGAGTTAGGCCAGTTCGGACTAACCCTATATCAAGTGGAAATTGTGTTGAAATATTCGTTGAGTAATTGTATCTCTAAGAGGTTTATACACAGTGTGTCTTGTATATGTTGTGATCAAAATAAAAGATTGCGGTGTATTTGGGTACCCTCGCCTTTTCAATTGGTATCAGATCAGGCAAACACGAAAAGATCTAACAATCTTTGTTTGGTGCGATCCAACCTATAAGAATTAACTCGAGTTCTCATGAATCGACTTCAATTAACGTACCGCCAAGATATGACGTAACAAACTATCTATGGTGGAAATCTGCTATGAGATCTTTTCTTCAATCAAGAGACTTTAATACATGGATGAAAAGGCGAGGGTAACCAAATATACCTCAAGCTAAAACTTTTCCACCTATAAGTCCTTTCTCTGAAAGTGATTGTCTATGGACTGAGTCGACACAATACAGCAAATCGGTTCACAATTCGTGTGATCGTTTATGGATACGAGATCGAGACAATACAACAACGAAGTATGTTTACTTGATATAAAGGTTCGAACTTAACCAAACACAATAGGATTGCTTATCAAGTAAATAGGAATTAACGTTTGTGTAATTTACTTTAAATTATAATAACAACAATTATAATTGCGAAAAATAAAAGTAAATGACACGGCAAGATTTTATTAACGGGGAAACCAAATATGCATAAAAACCCCGGGACCTTGTCCAGAACTGAATACTCTCAGGATTAATCCGTTATACAAAATCAAACCAACTTCGTATAGTTGAGACCAAGAACCTAAACCTATAGTTCACTTAGTTCCGTCTGTATTCCCACGCCTCCAACTTATGAATAAGTCACGTACTTGGAACAATTTCTTTGGTTCGTATTCCAAACAGTAAAGGAACAACAAATCTGTTTGGTAGAACCTCTCTTCAACCAAATGATATGAGTTTGACAAAGGCTGTTATGTTTATCTCAATAAACTCCTTCGTCAGGTTCTTAGATATATCTTATTATCAACTACCGAAGTAATTGTTAAGATTTTGCAATCAATACTTTTAATCACAAAGAATTGTATTGATGCCGATCTACACGACTAATCAATCTAATCTACCACAAGGATAAACCGATTATAGTTGTATCCTCTATACCGAAACAAGTATTGTGCACACCAAAGATTATGAACCCCAAATCAGATTTCTTCAATATCTTATTTGTCTTCAAATCTTCTTAGATCTTCAATAAACACCTGCACACAACAACTTGAACCTCTTGTGATCAATCACGCACAGATTAGAGTCTGCTAACAATGGATTATCACAAGATCGTCTTTAGAACTACAAATAGTCTAAAGATCCATGTTGAAACTTCAATCTAGTTTGAGTGAATCTTATATCAGAAGAGAAGATTCTCAAGCATAATCAAACTAGGTGAAATCAAAGTTCAACCACCATTAGTCAATCAAATCAATCGAAAACACAAGATAAACCGCAATTATCTAGTTTCCCACCAACGGTATTAATAGAGCTTCTCAATCCCAAAGAAGACCTTAAACTGGGCAGCTGTAAGAGATTTCGCCTAATTAGGTAGCTCTCCTCTCCAAATAGGCGGCTTCACCAGTAAAAACACAACCGAGGAAGTTTGTTGTCACGAAGGATTAGTTTGCTAGAAATGCAAACTTCAAGTATTTATAGACAAGGAAGTTTGGACACCAAGGAATTTCCAAAACCAAAAATATTCTCAAGATATGCAATATATTCCAAATTCGGTTTCCATAATTCCTGGAAACGCGCTGTCCAAAATAATGATCGAAAACCTCATTGGAAAATCTTCAACTAATAAATGCACATTACTAATTCTCATTTTCCTAAAATAAAACTAAAAACCTTAAATAAAAGATTCTTAACTTATTTATCTTTCGATCCTGGGATTTTCTTCCTTTAGCTATTAAGGAATAACTTTGAACAATAAAAGATAAAATTACTGCATGTGTTCAAAGTATGTCGACATCCTTACTTTGTAAGTCCTCTTTCATACTTACAACCTTGAAACCGATTTGCCACACTTCCAAACAAGTTTAAAATTGGTTCATCTGACTTTCAAGAACTATGTGATTGATCAAAACACTCAATCACAAATCATGGGTTTAACGGTTCTACCAAAACAAGTTTCGGTTCTACCTCCATGTGAGTATTGTGCATAGTCACACTAGCTTTCCAAAATTTGGTTGACTAGGTACTAGGATCCGTTCCCCACATAAATATGGTATCTAACTTGTATGTGTTGCACATGTCCATATGATCGGTTCCCCTTTGCCTAAAAACGTGTTGCACATGTCCATAGGATCAGTTCCCCTTTCTGCTAAAAACTTGTTGCACCTCATACAAGGATCGATTTCCCTTTGTGATGTGTTGCACCTCTTACTAGGATCGGTTCCCCTTTACCCAGAGTCGGTCATACACAAAATCACAAACTCGATCATACCATCTCAGGTGATTACTTAAGATCGGTTTCACTAATAAAAGTCATACCAATACATAAGTCAGGCCTTTGTGAATAGTTTTACCAAGAACATAAATAAGTCATGAGTGGTTATACTAATCATACATATTGGTTGTTCACAAGATATGCAATGAATAAAAATACCAATAACGCCTGGCGATTTCCTTTTTGATTCATAAAACAAGTTTATGAACTTACTTCCTTAAAACACATGTAGAACATTGTTTTCCTAGGATGAAATCCTCACCTCATACCCATACATAATCACAATAGAATTTAAACGATTATGTCGATGTCTTATCTACAAAGTTTAATGGTTAATCAACAAACCTCATATTGTATTCGTTAATACTATCTAGAGTGTTCATGCTTCGCAGTTTTGTTTTCAATATGCACGACTTGAAAGATACGTTAGGGAATAAAACAGTTCAAGTCAAATATCACTAACCTCAAGTGGAAGTATGATGTTGTCGTTGTAGCTTCTTCTTCTTCTTCTTCTTCACTTCTTCAAGTCTTCACAATACTTGTAATGTCTCATATCCTAATACTTTCAAGCTAACCTATACGAAGTTGACTCTAGTACATAATCAAGCGACTCTTTGAATGAGTTTTGATTCACTAAAATATGACAACTAAACTTGACATAGCAATGCGTGGTGGATTCAACGAGCTATGCTCTAACAATCTCCCCTTTGTCAATTTTAGTGACAAAACTCTTACATCATATGGATAAACAAATTACAAGAATTCATTACACATACGCTTGATTCCCGAATTCAACAACACAATAACCTGTATACATTTAATCCTTAAATGTCGTTGTTGACATTATAATAACAAAGAATATTACTCCCCCTAAAGGTAAGATAGGTAGATTTTATCAACCCGCACGTCATTGTTATTCCTCTTTAATGATATGTTACTCCCCCTTAGTCTATGCTTTCACTCTTTCGTTAGATAAACGTTTAAGCACAATTGTCCTTTCCCTTAGTGATACCAATCAATATAAAATCAATGCCAGTATCACTTGTTTAATCCATATATTTCTCCCCCTTTTTGTCACAAAATGACAAAGAAACGAAAAATTGAAGGACAAACCGAAAGGATCTTACAAATTTCAAAATCGACTTGCAAACCTATAGAGTTAAGCACGAGGGTTCCACACACCATTTCGATAACCAATATCAAAACCGAAACTACAAAGTAATTTGTTTTGATATGTTACCAATGAAATAATTGCCCGAAGCAATTTTCCCTAATAGTTTAGCAAACCAAAAATCAAATAAGCACCTTAGTTCCTTTGCTAAACCGATTGTACAAATACAACCGCTTTGTTCGATAAGACAAAAATAAAGATAACTCTATTTTTCTCATCAGGTTCTAATTATCCACATAACTTAGACCTTTAACTTTTAAACAAGACAAGTACTAGGTTAGTTAACTAGTATTTCTTGTTAAGGCATTCGATTAGATTTGAATAACCGAAACCTCCACTTTGATAAGTCTAACTAAGATCAGAATTAACTTAGTTTCTCTTATCCGGAATTGAATTGGACTAAACAATTCATCCCATAAACCTTTTCTTTCGTTAAGCCATAAATAATTCATACAAACCAAATAAATTAACTTGCATAATTATTCACCTCAAGCGGAAGCAATTAAAACAACATAGACATTAAAGCACCGCAATTGCACCGAAATTTTGTAAGCCTAAACAATTGATACCACACAATAAAGAAAGATAACAATAGTTTTTTTAACCGGAACCAATTGAATCACACGCACATCCATACAAAAATAATGGAATAAAATATCAATTGTACCGAAATTTTCTTAAGCAAAAGAAATAGGTATACGCAATAAAATCATGCTTTTCTTAAACGGGAAAACAATTAACTAACAAGATTGTTACCTTAAATTTCGCATCCACTTCTCCAATATGTTTGCATCTTCTTCCAGGGAGAATTGGTATCGAAATATCATTACGTTGTCATCCTTCTGCAAAAAAAAAAGAATAACAACAACCAACCTTTACCAAAGAAAGGTTGAAAACCGGTTTTTAACTATTGCAAGCAAAAGTTGAAAACCCTCGAAACACATATGCTTTTATGTTAAACCAAAACCGATTCAATATATTGTGACTTTTTCACATATCGTTTCTATCAGAACCCCTCATGATCCTTCGATAAAGCCTACCAACATGGGCTAGAACTTAATCCTCAATCTTGTAGGAAATGTAATTACGAAACCAACGCAAAAATAATGAGGTCATTCCGAGGATCGATACCCATGTGTTGCGCCTCTCATGAGGATCGGTACCCATGTGTTGCGCCTCTCACGAGGATCGGTACCCATATGTTGCGCCTCTCATGAGGATCGGTACCCATGTGTTGCACCTCTCATGAGGATCGGTACCCATGTGTTGCTAGTGAAGGATCACAATACTAAACTGTTTTTGACATAACTTTTGCATACGATGTCCGAGTTTAGTGATTTTTGGCTCGTTTTAACCGTAGAAACAAGAGATACACATATATGATCAGTAGATATCAACATCATAAAGTTCGAATTACCGTTTCTATCAAAAGTTCAAATATAGATAGAGATGGTATGAGAATAGAAGACAAGAAATCTCCCTAAAGATGTTCATTAGTCATACAATAACCGAGAAATCATTTGCTCAGTTTCATGTGCTTCCTCACCTTTCAAAAGATTGAGTACCAAGGTGAGCATGCACATTCTAACACAACTAGGTTGTGTTGATTTGAGCCTTGTCTTGTTCGTCATGAGTGACTAAGACAGAATCATCATTCTTGACCTCTTGCTTGGTTTGTTTTCTCTTGTTCCATCTCTTGTTTTTCTTCTTTGACTTGTGATGAAGAGTGTCATTATCACAACCTTTACTAGTACAAGAAATTTCAGACATGATGTCTTTCTTTAGTCTTTCAAGAAGACTCTTACAATTATTGTCACCAACAATTAACAGCCGAGAGTCATTCTTGTGACTAACTTTTGGTCCCTTCTTGGCTATAGAGGACTTCGGGACCCATTTAGAGTTGGGTTTCGCAGGAGCAGCCTTCTTCTTCATACCATTAGGATCATTGTCCTTTTGAGTATTTTGCAAAACATCCTTTCTCCAATTTGGAACATCATATCTTATCTTTGCATTTACAAAGTTATCTCTCTTTCTATATTCGGGTCTTTTATGAGATGACCTTGTCGAGTGATATGCAAAATTTGAACTATCATTATAATAATTCTTTTACCTAAACTTAGGACAATAACGATTTGAGTTCTTATGAGGAGAAAACTTAGCCAATTCGTTTGATACAAAAGAAAGTGCATCTTGCATCTTACGAACTTTGCATCCCTATTGCAAGTGTCCTTTATTACCATAATAACAATGCTTAGTATAAATATACGAAGTATGATTTTTGATGTTACCTTTTTGTGGATCCTCTTGCATTGGAGCTCGACGAGTTTTCTTCTTCTTATCCTTGTTCAACGTTGTTGCTTTATTGACATTAGCAGAAGTGCTCTCTTTGATTGTTTTACTTGAAGAGAATGGTTGAACATGATTCTTAGGCTTGACTGGTTTTACTTCTTTACAAGAAATAATATCATTTTTGACATCAGTGGAAGCCTCTGGTTGAGAAGAATTAGTAGCTTTAACAAATTTTACCTCTTTGTTAATATTTGAAGCATATATTCCCTTATAGCCCAATCGTCGTGCATCACGATGATTTCTACTTGGTTCTAACATTGAGGTTAAATTGTTTGAACTAACACTGAACTTTTTAAGGTCCAAAATTTCTTCTTCTAACGTCTTGATTCTATCAATAGCACTAGTTAGATCAGCCTCAAGATGTATTTCTCGTGAGAGATATTCTCCTTCTTTCTCTTCAAAGTTCTTTTGTTGAGAGTTAATTCTTGCACCAGATTCAACAAGTTTCTCTTCCAGCAAACGTACTTTTTCAAGAGCCACATTACGATCTTTCTCAGCTTGAGAAAGACTAGCACATACTTTGTCATTAAGACTTTGTATTTGCTGTGAGAATTTTTCTTTCAGCAAGTTATGCTCTTCATCGAGATTTTCATACTTTAAAGTTAAATCTCGTTCTCTTTCAAGTGCTGAAAGAAGTTCTTTAGAACATGTAAGAAATTGTTTGCTCAATTCCTTTAGTTTAGAAGTTTTTACACTTGATTTTTCATCAGAAATCTCAAGCATAGAACTCAAAAAATTCTCGTCATCAAAAAGAGATTTTTCAGAATCTGAATCATTGATTGCGAATACAGGGCTTAACTTAATCTCCTATAGAGAACCTTCAGACTTATTCTCAGAAGAGCAAGTAGAACTTGATGAAGAAGCCCCTTTTAAATATTTCTTAAAATCAAAACTTCCAATGTCTTGTGATGCGTTAACTGAGTCTTTCTTTAATAGTTTTCGCTCCCGCTTAATTCTACTTTGACTCATGTCTATAGGCCGGGTCGCATCAAACACAAATTTTTAGATCTTTTCGTGTTTGCCTGCTCTGATACCAATTGAAAAGGAGAGGGTACCCAAATATACCTCAAGCTAAAACTTTTCCACATATAAGTCCTTTCTCCGAAAGTGATTGTCTATGGACTGAGTCGAGACAGTACAACAAATCGGTTCACACTTCGTGTGATCATCTATGGATACGAGATCGAGACAATACAACAACGAATTATGTTTAATTGATAAAAAGGTTCGGACTTAAGCAAACACAATAGGATTGCTTATAATGCAAATAGGAATTAACGTTTGTGTAATTTACTTTAAAATTATAATTACAACAATTATAATTGCGGAAAATAAAAGTAAATGACACAAGATTTTGTTAACGAGGAAACCGCAAATTCAGAAAAACCCCGGGACCTTGTCCAGAATTGAGTACTCTCAGGATTAAGCCACTATACAAAATCAAACCAACTTCTTATAGTTGAGACCAAGCAACTAAACCTATAGTTCACCTAGTTCCGTCTGTATTCCCACGCCTCCAACTTATGAATAAGTCACGTACTTGGAACAATTCCTTTGGTTCGTATTCCAAACAGTAAAGGAACAACAAATATGTTTGGTAGCAACTCCTTCGTCAGGTTCTTAGATCTATCTTATTATCAACTACCTAAGTAATTGTTAAGATTTTGCAATCAATACTTTTAGTCACAAAGAATTGTATTGATGCCGATCTACACAACTAATCAATATAATCTACCACAAGGATAAACCGATTATAGTTGGATCCTCTATACCGAAACAAGTATTGTGCACACCAAAAACTATGAACCCCAAATCAGAAATCTTCAATATCTTCTTTGTCTACAAATCTTCTTAGATCTTCAATAAACACCTGCACACAACAACTTGAATCTCTTGTGATCAATCATGCATAGAACAAAGTCTGTTAACAATGGATTATCACAAGATCGTCTTTAGAATTACAAACAGTCTAAAGATCCCTGTTGAAACTTCGATCTAGTTTGAGTAAATCTTATATCAGAAGAGAAGATTCTCAAGCATAAACAAACTAGGTGAAATCAAAGTTCAACCACCGTTAGTCAATCAAATCAATCAAAAACACAAGATAAACCGCAATTATCTAGTTTCCCACCAACGATACTAATAGAGCTTCTCAATCTCAAAGAAGACTTTAAACTGAGCAGCCGTAAGAGATTTCGCCTAATTAGGTTACTCTCCTCTCCGAATAGGCGGCTTCACCAGTAATAACACAACCGAGGAAGTTTGCTGTCACAAAGGATTAGTTTGATAGAAATGCAAACTTCAAGTATTTATAGATAAGGAAGTTTGGACACCAAGGAATTTCCAAAACCGAAAATATTCTCAAGATATGCAATATATTCCAAATTTGGTTTCCATAATTCCTGGAAACGCACTGTCCAAAATAATGACCGAAAATCTCTTTGGAAAATCTTCAATTACTAAATGCACATTACTAATTCTCATTTTCCTAAATTAAAATTATAAACCTTAAATAAAAGATTCTTAACTTATTTATCTTTCGATCCTGGGATTTTCTTCCTTTAGCTATTAAGGAATAACTTTGAACAATAAAAGATAAACATTACTGCACGTGTTCAAAGTATGTGTAGGATCAGAATCTCGCAGCAATAATGCATCAGCGAAATTATCAACAACACAACACAACAGCGTCACAGAACAATTCCAGAAATGACATAATAAATGACGTTAGCTAAAATCATGAGAAAGATGTGATAGTCCTGCGAAAATTAGAGAGTTTGCGAGATTAACATTCATTAGGTTGCGAGAATGTCGCAAGCCATATCCGAAAATAAATGACAAATTAGCTGTCATCCACTATGTATTTCCCTATAAATAGTCGTTCAGTTGTAAAGGAAGAGAGAGATCTTTCTCTGAGTGAGAAGCAAGTAAATAGGAGAGAGAAAATCTAGAGCAGTGGTTATTCTTGATTCCTTTATCTTTCCTTGTAAGATTGTTCAAAGATTCATCAATAAAATTAAAATTGTTGATCTAAAATGAGTTGAATGTTACTTGTGAGGGGTGTAGTGTAGGATTTCCTGCAACTACATAATGGCGCTAGAAACAGGGACGATTGAAGATTATTCTAGAAAAAATTGAAGATTAATATTGAGATTTGTGAAGATTTGGAGTGATTGATTAAGAATTTTACACAATTTCTTGCAATTCGTTAAACATTGAAGAAATGGCTAGAAGAAGAAATACATCAGAACAACCAACTACTGTTAGAAGAAGTAAGAGAATTGCTGGAAGGGAAAGAAGTGAAATGGGAGAATCAACTAGAATGAGAAATAATAGAGAAAATCGAATTCAGATTATGATAGGGTGAGTATACACACTTGGCAATCAAATTCAGCAGAAGAAGTAGAAGAAGAGCAACAAACCAGAAGCCATAGACAGGTAGAGAGAAATCAAGAAGCAGATGAAGTAATAATTCATGGAGATGAGGAAATTGGAGCGTTAGAAACATGAGACGAAGAATACACGAAGAAAGAAGAGATAAGGCAGAAGAACGTGCGAATTTAACAAGACAAAATCACGAATTGAGGATGGAAAATATGAGACTACAGAGTAGAAGATCGAGAAGTGTTTCAAAATCATATTCAAGATCGACTAGAGGAGAAATGAGGCGAAATTCACCCACAATTAATGTTGGAAACAATATTCAAGAAGAAATATCAAATCCTAATGAAGAATATCGCGAAAATGGAGAAATAACTGATGATCGTTACGTTCCACAAAATTAAACTTTTGATGATAGGCAAAATGGTAGAAATCAAGAGAACGGACAACGTCAGGGACGAAATGACCAAGATGGCGAAGGAAATCGAGAGGAAGGAAGGAGAATTATACAAGAAAGAGAAACTCAAAGAAATCAACAGACGATTGAAGAAGAAATTGAAAGACATTATGCTGAACAAGCACGTTTAATTTGTGAACGTGAAAGATTGAGAGCAAAAATGGAAGAACAAGAGCTTCAGGAGACAATTCGCCAGAACAATCAAGATAATCGAGAAAGAAGGCGTACACAAAATCGGAATAACGGTAATATCAATGAAGAGTATGATAGAATACAAAGGATGACTGAAAGACAGCGAATGGAATTAATAAGAAATGAAAAAAATCATGAAGGGAAAATGAAAGACATAATTATATGCGAATTCAAGATAGAGATGAAGAAGAGACTCGCAGAAGAAGATGGGATGAGGATAATGAAGAAGAAATGCAAAATTTCGCGATAGAAGAAAGACATGAACGCACAAGAAGGGAGGCGAAATTAAAACGACCAATGGATCAAAATTCAGGTGTAAATAAACAAATCTTGAAAGAGTTAGAAGAAATGAGAGGAATGCTAAATAATAGAGGAGAAGTAGGCAGAAGACAATTGGATGAAGCTATAGAAGAAGCTGCAAAAACTCCATTTACAAGGGAAGTACAACTAGGAGGAATACCTCTGAAATGCAATTTGCCCGCATTAACCATCATTTTTGATGGAACAACTTGTGCAATTGAACACATTAAAGCCTATGTGAGGTGTATGCTGCAATGGGAAAATCATGATGCCGCATTATGCAAGTATTTTGCATCCAGCTTAACAGGGGAGGCGTTAAAATGGTTCGAAGGTCTACCAAAGAATACAATAACATCCTTTAATCATTTGCAGACTACATTTCTGGGGGCATATATAAGTAATAATTCTTCGCGACCTGGTATAGAAGACGTGTTTGGATGAAAACAAAGGATTGGCGAAAGTTTGAAGCACCTAACTAAAAGATGGAGGACTATGTGTAACGAAATGGCTGGCCGTGTAGATGAGAGATATCTTATCTTATCATTCATCAATGCTATGTTTGCAACCAACCTATTGTATATCCAAATTTTCAGAATCAAGAATACGATCACAATGACTGAATTGCGAGAACTTCAAGAAGAATATATTGCTCTAGAGGAAAGGCAAAATGAAATGGAATCATACCCAGTTGCGAATACCAGTTCACAAACAGCGAATGCAAGCTTATTACCCAAGCTAATAAACACAGTGGCGAATACTTCACAAGTACAACAAGAGAAGGTGACAGGTAACAATCAACAGAAGCTAGTGGCTATGGGAAGCCGAGATCAAGAGGAGTATAAAGGAGAAAGAAATTTCTACAATCGTGGTGGAAATAACAAGATTCAAAGACTCGATCAGCCACAAGAAACTTATGGAGGTCAAAGACAAAACTATAATAGAGGACAAGGAGGTCACAAGGTAGTATGGGAAGAAATCAAGATGCCACCTCTAAATGCAAGAGTGGAGAAAATATGGGAAGCTATAATTTTGATGGAGAATATACCAACACCATGGAACATGGGAACGGAACCACCTCCAAACCAAAGAAGTCATGAGTTTTGTTCTTATCATCATTTTCATGGACATACTACAAATGATTGCAGAAATGTAAAAATAATTATTCTGAGAATGATAGATCAAGGAAAACTAAACCACTTTTTGGTAGGGAACCCACAATCTCAACCATTGCCACCACCACCAGAACATCACAAAGTAAACACGATGAAAAAGAAGGAAACATTCTTCATAGAAGTTGGTGCAAAAGCAAAGAATCTATTCTGTCACTCTATTGTACATTCATACAAGATAATTGAAGATTTTCATGACAATGTTTTGAGTAGAGTATTCGCAAGAGATAACGATGGAAGAGAAATTATGAATATTGCGAAAAACTCGCCACTAGAGGAATGGCAGAAACAGATTATTTCTTTTACCGCAGAAGAAATCCCTTAAGGTGAAGAAGTACATGATAATCCATTTGTAGTAAAATTAGAAATTAATCCAAAACCGAAAGAAGATGAGGATGACGCAGTGGAAGATTCATGGGCAATTAATAGGATTCTGATCGATACCGGAAGCTCTGTGAACATCTTATTTTATCATACTTATAAAACTATGGGAGGAAGAGATGATGATCTTATACCATCAACATATAGGATATATGGTTTCAATGGTACTGCCAACAAGCCTAAAGGGGAGGCTACTATGCGAATTCCATTGAAGGGAATATCTTCTGAAATCCTATTCTTCGTCGTTGATGTGGAATCACCCTACAATGCATTAATTGGTCGACCTTGGTTACATGGAATTCTAGGTGTATCTTCAAGTTTCCACCAGTGAATCAAATTCCCTCACCCCAGCGGTGTAGGAATCATAAAGAGAGATTGGGTTGAAGGAAAGAGGTGTTACGAAACTGAGATAGAATCTTGCGAAGGGAGAGCAAACAAGAAGGAAAATTGGCGACACAAAATCAAAAGACACAAAGAAGTGAGAGGTTGATGGTGGATGCAATCGAAAGAAAAAGAAGAGATGTTGCGAAACTAATGCTAGCTCAGAATAAAAATGGCGAACATACCACTACCAAGGAAACAGTAACAAAAATAACAAAGAAGCAGAGGATGCAAAGGTAATGTATGAATGATTATTTGTTGCGACACTCTCGCAATAATAAAATTCTCAAAAATACATTTTATTGAATGACAAAATTGAGATTGCGAAATGCAAATACAATATGATGATGTGCAAGAATCTCGCAGAGATAATGAATTCTACAAAAGACAATCAGAGAACAATGACAAAAGAGAAAGGGGCGAACCTTTATGGCGTACACCCTAGTTCGCGAATACAATTTCGCAAGAGGCAAATGTAAGACCTAAAGTACGTCATATAAGGGGGTACCTGTTGCATGGCTCAGGGAAAGGCTACACCGCCACCGGAACCTGAGTCATGGAGATTTGGGGTCAATAAAGCCCATCCGGGAGAGGCACCTTGGATTCTCAGCTTAAGCATATGATTTAGGTTGGGCGACTAAGGTAATAAGGACTCTCCCAAGGAGTGCAGAATCTGATCAAGGCGCCGAGGTACACGGTTGAGTCAAGAGTGCCAGGGGCGTTTGAAGCGTACCTTGCCATTCTTGACAAGTCTTGGCTTATACTGCACTCGGCCCGAAGAAAACCCCACTTAGGGTGCAGTCTCGTAACCATAAGCCCTATAGGTAAAAGGGATAAGAGGCTGCGAAAACAACTGGTTGTTGTTAAGACTGGATGGGAGGAGCTAACCTTGTATGGTAGAAGTACGCCTCCTTGAAGGGGCAACCAGGGGGAAGATAAGGGCGGCACCCTCCATTAGGGAGCTGATAAGTGTCTTAAGACGCAAATGTCATGAGGCTTTTTACTCGCAAGGGTATTAAGGCTTGTCATATTTGTGCAACAATCCTGAAGAGGCAATAATACAAAAGAAAAAGATAAGACGAGATCAATGGGTTTTCGCATGAAAGTGCGAAGACGTCCTGCGATTTCGTCGCAAGACGGCAATGTCATGGGGCTTTATTTTCGCAAGAATATTTAGGCCTATCATATTGTCGCAACATTCCTGAAGAGGCCATAATACAAAAGAAAAAGTTAAGGCAAGATCAATGGGTTTTTGCATGAAAGTGCAAGAACGTCCTGCGATTTTGTCGCAATGACAAGAGGTGGCATAATAAGACCTTTAATTAGGAAGGAAAATAAGACCACACAGGAATGGATTTTGAAAAGAATCAAATTCACTTCGCATAAGATTGCGAAATTATAAATAAAATGCTGAGGCACAAAGAAAAATCTGCAAAATCTCTCATTTGGATACAAATAACAGAGGCAAGTATGGGAATGAATGAAATTAGAAAATGTTATTTGTCTCCACATGATAGATTTACGCAAAAATTAAAAATTAATGATTATATTGATTAACCATATTGCAAGGAAGAATTGTTTTAATGAATGCAGGTCAAAGAAAGAAACTCATATATTAAGGAATATGGAAAACCAAAAGAATTCGCAAATATACAGAAAGGAGGAATAAATGTACAAGTATTACAGAAGATTAAGAAAGAAACAAAGACTACTTCTTAGTTGATCCTTCATCATCTTCATCAGACTTGTTCCCTTCTTCGTCTGCTCAGAATTTCATCTCATCAGAACCTTCATCACCATCAGATTCTCACTATCAGATTCTTCATCATCAGCTTCGATCAGAAATAATCAGACTGGGAATGTTCTTTGGGATCTCCTCCAAGAGACAAGGATAATCAGAATGAGGAATACTATGGTCATCACAAACCATTTGAATAGTTTGATTGCGAAAATGCATAGCATCATTCTTAAAGTTCGCAACAGTGATCTTGATTTGATTCTTTAATCTAGAATACTTGTCGTTGCGAGAAGAAAGATTCTTTGCGAGTTCCACTTTTTCAGCTTCAAGTTCCTCAATCTTTTGCGATATCTACTTTCAGAATCTGCGAGCAAAAGGCAATCAATTAATAACTTGATGAAAATTCATAAGAAACAAAAGATTAGTATTGAGAACAGTTAATAACCTTCTCTGTCAGAAATCATATCTCTAATCAAGGCTGTATGCTCAACTTGGAGACTAACATTTACACCTAAATCTTTTCTGGCATCATCTAAGATTTTCGCAGCCCAAGCGAATTCATCCTCATCTTATAAGAAGGCGAGAACGAATTTGGTTTTCTCTTTCACAGAGCTCGGTATCTTGCGGTTAGCTTCATCTCGTTCAAGTTGAACTTCAGAAGGGTCTCTTGGAATTTCGCCAAAGCCTTAGCACCTTGATCAGAGATGCGATCCTTATCATCTATGAGACGCTAATTTTGGTTCTCAACTCATTGATTTTCTCTTTAGAATTAAGAAGAGACGCTTAAATCGGTTGGCTAACCTAAACTAGATCTATGGTCAATTTCTAAGAGGCGAAATTT
This sequence comes from Papaver somniferum, assembly GCF_003573695.1. Classification (NCBI taxonomy): domain Eukaryota; kingdom Viridiplantae; phylum Streptophyta; class Magnoliopsida; order Ranunculales; family Papaveraceae; genus Papaver; species Papaver somniferum. Next base: position 252,923,584 of record NC_039364.1, read on the forward strand.
GGATCTTAGTTCATTCAGAAGAGAGAAATGAAATTTATCATTTGAGAAACTATTTAAAGATTTATTAAGACGCTCAAGAAGGGTATCATTATCCAAGGCATTAGGAAATGAACGAAGAATGGTAGCTTCATCAGAAAGACCATAAATGTCTGCAAAAAGGATCAATTAAATAAGATAAAACAACAGGATGAATGAATGAATAAAGGAAAGGAGAAAAGTAACATACCATAGAGTGATTATTAGCTTGCTGAAGACTAGAGATTTTGTTCTTATACGAAGAAGAATCAATTTCTAGTTGTTGTTTTTCTCGCGAAGACATTTGACTTTCCTTCCAGTTCCTCATTCTTTGTGCGAAATTGAAGATTCTTCTTTCAAGATTTTCGCATCTCCTCTCAGATCTGAGGCAACAGCGAAAGAAGCTTTTCCAGCCTGCGAGAAAATATAAAAAGTATTAAAATAGAGAAGAGATTTTGAGTTACAACAATGAAGAAGTAAAAGGATGAAAGCATACCAGACTATTAAGAGAATGCAGGAAATTGGGAGTCACTGATCTAGAAACTCCGCGAAGAGAATTATCACCATCCACAAAGGAACATCGCAAATTGTAGCGAGAGCTTTACAGGTGTTAGCGAATTGACTATCTCATTCCTTGCAAAGAATCAGAAAAGAGGCCAGAGAGCTTAGCCATAGAAGATTCAGATGGAGAATCTTCATTTGCAGCAAGGTCATCATTATCTCATCATCCTCATCTCTCGGATTTTCATGAGAAGGAATATTTGAAGGAGAGGAAGAACGGACTTTTTTTTCTTTGAAGGAGGAGCAGTTGGTTTTCCCTGCGAAGAGCACCTTTGCCTTTATCACCAGTCTTCGCAACATTGGCAGCTCTTCTATTTCAGCAATAATCTTCACAACATATAGAAATAAGAAATGGAGGCAATACTACATAGTTCAAAATCATAAGAGAATATTTCTTACCTCATCTGTGTATGAGCGAAGAGCTAACAGGGTACTAGCTTTCCCAGTCCTGTTATAACTATCTTTCAGTTTTTGGATCTGTAGAATGTCGCAAGAGTCAGCGAACAAAAGAATAAAGACAAATAATAAAATATAAAGTGAGCAAAGCTGGAAGAAACATACCTCTTTCTCCTTCTCGGGCCAAGAGAATACCCAAGGTTGATAGGTAGCGAGATTCTCAGGAAGAACATTTGACCCAGTAATGTAAGGTCCTTTTAGCATCAGGGGAAAAACACACCATTTATCATCTTTGGATTGGCGAGGAGTTGTGTTCTTACCAGAATGCCAATCAATATCTTGCATGAGTATTTTAGCTTCATCAATGTTATCTTTCATTTTCAAACGAATACCCCAGCGAGTATTCTCTTTCTTCATGGAGATCGATTCATAATTTTCAAAGAAACTCGCTACTGTGTATTTCTCGGAAATTATCTCCAGGTCTGCGAATTTAGGATCCCTAAGTTCTTAGGAGTACAGAGATCCTTTACCAGCACCACGGTTGGCGAACTCTAGCATCATACGGATGCAATCCCCACTCAGTTGGAAGATAGCTCGCGAAAATCCCGAATGAGCGAGAATTTCATAGAATAGAGGAATATCTGGGTCATAAAGAGGAATAGGGAGACCTGCGAGAATCTGACCTAGCGAAATTATGATTGGTTAATCATCACAATATTGATCAGAGAAAAGTTTGATAGAAAGAATTGACTTAGCACTTTCACCAGAAATGGTAGAAAGTGTGAAACCTTTCTCAGCAAGATCTTTTTGGACGTCTCTTAAAATTTTCTCATGTCTATGGCCACTTGGAGGCATATTTGAATATAGAGTATGGGAATGAGTAAAAGGTAAGAAGATTGAAGAGGGAAGAATTACAGTAGCAAAACTTGCATAAGAACAATAGAGTTGCAGAGATGAGAGAAAAAAGAGAAGAGAAAGTAGAAAGAAAGTGGAAAGAAGAGTAAGAAGAGTATATAAAGGAGATTTTTTTACTCGAATAAATAAACACTATTAAGACGAAAAGACGTGAGCGGTTGAAAAGCAGCGGTTACAGAAGACGTGTCAAGAAACAGATGGAAGAAAGAATACGTGTGATAAGTGCGGAATATGAAGAGATGAACAGCTGCGGCATTTCTCACATCATTCTCTACTTTGCAGAGAAGATATGAGAAGAGGCAAGATGTAGGATCAGAATCTCGCAGCAATAATGCATCAGTGAAATTATCAACAACACAACACAACAACGTCGCAGAACAATTCCAGAAATGACATAATAAATGACGTCAGCTAAGATCATGAGAAAGATGTGATAGTCCTACGAAAATTAGAGTGTTTGCGAGATTAACATTCGTTAAGTTGCGAGAATGTCGCAAGCCATATCCAAAAATAAAGGACAGATTAGCTGCCATCCACTATGTATTTCCCTATAAATAGTCCTTCAGTTGTAAAGGAAGAGAGAGATCTTTCTCTGAGTGAGAAGCAAGTAAAGAGGAGAGAGAAAATCTAGAGCAATGGTTATTCTTGATTCCTTTATCTTTCCTTGTAATATTTTTCAAAGATTCATCAATAAAATTAAGATTGTTGATCTAAAATGAGTTGAATGTTAATGAAATCTTGTGAGGGGTGTAGTGTAGGATTTCCTGCAACTACAGTATGTCGACATCCTTACTTTGTAAGTCATATTTCATACTTACAACCTTGAAACCGATTTGCCACACTTCCAAACAAGTTTAGAATTGGTTCATCTGACTTTCTTTCTTTTTTGGTAAGTCCAAAATTGTATTGATGAATAGCCAATATGTATAAATAGTTTACAAGAAAAGAGTTCAGAAGACCCCAAAAACTTACAAACTACTTAAATCTGAAATAAGAAACATTTGGATATTCTAAAGAATGTAGAAAATATGGTCTTTCATCATAATTCAACCCTTCACCATTTCTAAGAGAGCAACCCGTTTTTGCCATATTGTTTGCTGCAAAGTTAGCCTCACGACAGGTGTGAACAAAACGAATGGAAGTATAGTTGCTTTGAATCAATCTCCACATGTGCTTAACAAACCAAGGAACATGCGATGTTGACAAGGCCGTAATAGCACCCACCGAATCTGAACGTACTAGAACCTTTCTAACAGGTTCATCTGACTTCCAAGAACTATGTGATTGATCAAGAACACTCAATCACAAATCATGGGTTTAACAGTTCTACCAAAACAAGTTTCGGTTCTACCTCCATATGAGTATTGTGCATAGTCACACTAGCTTTCCAAAATTTGGTTGACTAGGTACTAGGATCGGTTCCCCACATATATATGGTATCTAACTTGTATGTGTTACACATGTCCATAGGATCGGTTCCCCTTTCTTCTAAAAACTTGATGCACCTCATACAAGGATCGATTCCCCTTTCTGATGTGTTGCACCTCTTACTAGGATCGGTTCCCCTTTACCCAGAGTCGGTCATACACAAAATCACAAAATCGATCATACCATCTCAGGTGATTACATAAGATCGGGTTCACTAATAAAAGTCATACCAATACATAAGTCAGGCCTTTGTGAATAGTTTTACCAAGAACATAAACAATTCATGAGCGGTTATACTAATCACACATATTGGTTGTTCACAAGATATGCAATGAATAACAATACCAATAACGCCTGGCGATTTCCTTTTCGATTCATAAAATAAGTTTATGAACTTACTTCCTTAAAACACATGTAGAATATTGTTTTCTAGGATGAAATCCTCACCTCATACCCATACATAATCATAATAGCATTTAAACGATTATGTCGATGTCTTATCTACAAAGTTTAATGGTTAAGCAATAAACCTCGTATTGTATTCCTTAATACTATGTCTATATAGAGTGTTCATGCTTCGCAGTTTTGTTTTCAATAAGCAGGTCTTGAAAGATACGTTAGGGAATGAAACAGTTCAAGTCAAATATCACTAACCTCAAGTGGAAGGATAATGTTGTCGTTGTAGCTTCTTATTGTTCACTTCTTTAAGTCTTCCCAATACTTGTAATATATCATATACTAATACTTTCAAGCTAACCTATACGAAGTTGACTCTAGTACATAATCAAGCGACTCTTTAAATGAGTTTTGATTCACTAAAATATGACAACCAAACTTGACATACCAACGCTTGGTGGGTTCAACCGAGCTAGGATTTAAAATGGTTATAGAAAGTTCGAAAATTGAGTTTAAACGCTTAGTAGATTTTTCAAACGAAGAAAAGGATCTTGCGAAGCAGAATTCAGATGGTTTGAATGCTATAATACATACTGTAAGCCGTGATCTACAACATCATGTATCAACATGTCAAACTTTGAAAGAAGCTTGGGATATTCTTCAGATCGTATTCGAAGGAAACACATCAGAGAAAGAAGCTAGACTTCAAACTCTCACATCCAATTGGGAAACCCTTCGAATGGATGACACCGACACTTTTGAAGAGTTTCATATTAAACTCTCTGAGATAATTAATGCTTCTTTCTCTCTTGGAAAGACTATTTCTGAAAAGGATATAGTGTGCAAAATTCTCAGATCGTTGCCATCTAGATACGATTCTAAGAAACATGCAATCATAGAAGCAAATGATATTTCAACACTCTCACGAAGCACACTCGTTGGAAAGTTAAAGATCTTTGATAATGAATCACAGTATATTCAAACAAAAGGAATCGCTTTTAAAGCTGCAAAAGTTCTGAAAACTCCAATCGAGAGGAATAGACAGATGGATGATTCAGATGAATTGATTGCTGAAAATTCTGATGATGAAATTAAAGAATCATTATCATTGATTACTAGACAGTTTCGAGATCTCTTAAACAAAAGAAATAAGAGATTCATAAAGGATACTCATCGTTCTTCTCGTCCACATGATCGAGTCCCTGTCAAAAAGGATCAGGAAGAAGATGATGAATATCAGCCTCAGTGCTTTAAGTGTAAAGGGTTTGGTCATATTGCTAAAGACTGTCCCAATCTTAAGAAATACACTGGAAGCAAGGCTCTGGCTGTAACTCTAGATGATAGCTCTGATTCATATGATTCTGAAGAAGAGGAAACAGCTAATATTACATTACTTATCAATCTTATTTATTCCTCCTCCATTAGTGATTTACCCATTTTAAAAATGGACGTGTCTTCCGATGTTATTAAATCATCTAATGGTAAAGGGAAAAATAAGACAAGATGCAAAAACTGTCTCAAAAACAGAATTGCTAAAAGTTGCATATGCACCCCAGTCAATCTCAAGATACTTCGTTAGTTCGAGGTAACAAAAAGAGACTTTCTCATACGATACTAGATCAAGGACACTCTGGTTGTTCAAAATTCCATTATGAGAGAAAATCTCATACTAATACCACCTGATCGATATTAGAATTCTTTCCTCACCATGTGTGCCAAATTTTGAGTCAGGAAGAAGAAAGATCAAGGCACATACGTGTATATTATGGAAATAAAATCTAGTAATTGAAAATATTTGAGATATTCATATTTTTAGGAATATTATATTTTCGGTAGTATGAAAATTATAAAAAGATCCTTCTCTTTTCTTGGTCATTCCTTGTCCGAACTATGAGTCTGGATCCAATGTCGTCTCTTGATAAGATGCTAGATCAGAAAGATCACTTTAAGAATAAGTTTGCATCTTCTCTTGATATGGAGAAATCAAAGAGCAAAATCAAAAAGAGAGATTGGCTTAGCAAGAAGGAAAGAGAGAATATGCTGAAGAAAGATCAGTGTATTGAAGCATTGACACACTTCTGTGTTCAATCAAAGACCGGATTACATGTTCTTGCAGAATCCTTCAAGAAAATTTCTCAACTGCAAGAAATTATGGTCAAACAACAAGGTTATCTACTTGACGAATTTCACAAGTTGAAGACTGAAAGTAATAATCTACCTTCCTCTAGCATTGAGATGAAGGATTAATCAAGAAAAATAGACATCAGTTTTTGATTTCTTTCAATAATTGTACAAGGTCTATTTTGAATAAAACTATCTTATTTATGAATAAAATTATTAGTTTATAATTTTTTATGTGATAGTTTTTCGATTACATAGCTTGTGCTTGAATGCTTTATTTTATTGCTCTGTATGTTTATGGGATGTTTGATTTCGGTTTTCATGACCTTATTATTCGATCTCATATGTGTGAACCCTTATGGTTTGGGTGACTTTTTGATTTAGCGGGATTGAGTTCTAGCCCATGTTGGTAGGCTTTATCAAAGGATCATGAGGGGTTCCGATTGAAACAAATATGTGAAAAGTCACAATATGTTGAATCATTTGGTTTAGCATAAAAGCATATGTGTTTCGGGGTTTCAACTTTTGCATTGCATTAGTTGAAACCGGTTTTCAACCTTTCTCTGGTAAAGGTTGCTCTTTGTTGTTGTTCTTTTGTTTTGCGAGAGGATGACAACATGACCTTAATATCGATCTCATATTAATATACATCGCCAAAAAAAAGTTTGAAACTCTAAAAGAAACATGACTCTACCAGTATGATTAAGGCTTTTGAAGAGAATTTTATTCCCTGGTTTGCGCAACAGAGATGGTTGGATGTGCGTCACTCTTATGTTTCATTCCGCTTTACTCATACTTTTCGTGAAGCTAATTTTTTAGCAGATCAAATGGCTAAAAAGGGGTGTTCTTTTGATAATGAAGTGGGAATGCACTATGTTGGGCGTCCAAATTTTTTTGAGTTCAATAGAATATCCAAATGTGGAGTATTTCAGATTTAAATAGTTTATGAGTTTCTTGAGGTTTTTCTGACCTCTTTTTCTTGTAAACTACTTGTAAATTTTGTTATCATCTTTATTACAATTTTTTGACTTATCAAAAAAAATGAGAGGATGACAACATAACGGGGGAGAGTTCTAATGTGAACTTGCGCTTAATGATATATCTTTTTGGGGTGAAGAGGATGCGGAACTTGAGGTAACGAATTTGTTAGTTAATCGTTTTCCTGTTTAAGAAAAGCCTGATTTTATTGCATATATTTATTGCTTTTGCTTAATAAAATTTCAGTACAATTGATGTTTTATTCCATTGCTTGTGTATGGATGTGTGTGATTCAATTGTTTCCGGTTAAGAAAAACTATTGTTATCTTGCTTTATTGTTTGGTATCAATTGTTTAGGCTTACAAAATTTCGGTGCAATTGTGGTACTTTAATGTCTATGTTGTTTCAGTTGCTTCCGGTTGAGGTATATAATTATGCAAGTTGATTTATTTGGTTTGTATGAATTGTTTATGACTTAACAAAAGAAAAGGTTTTCGGGATGAATTGTTTAGTCCAATTCGATTCCGGATAAGAGAAACTAAGTTAATTCTGATCTTAGTTAGACTTATCAAAGTGGAGGTTTCGGTTATTCAAGTCTAATCGGATGCTTTAAAAAGAAATGATAGTTAACTAACCTAGCACTTGTCTTGTTTAAAAGTGAAAGGTCTAAGTTATTGATGAGAATAACTAGAGCCTGATGAGAAAAATAGAGTTAATTCTGATCTTTATTTTGGTCTTATCGAACAAGCGATTGTATTTGTACAATCGGTTTAGCGAAGGAACTAAGTTGCTTAGTCGATTTTTGGTTTCGTAAACTATTAGGGAAAATTGCTTCGGGCAATTGTTTCCTTGATAACATATCAAAACAAAATTACTTTTTAGTTTCGGTTTTGATATTGGTTATCAAAAATGGTGTGTGGAACCCTTGTGCTTAACTCTTATAGGCTGCAAGTCTCTTTGTAAGATTTGTAAGATCCTTTCGGTTTGTCCTTTATTTGCTCGTACCTTTGTCATTTTGTGACAAAAAGGGGGAGAAATATATGGAGTAAATAAGTGATATTGATTTGTATTGATTTGATATCACTAAGGAAAGGACAATGGTGCTTAAACGTTATATCAAACGAAAGAGTAAAGCATAGACTAAGGGGGAGTAACATATCATATGATGATGGAAATAACAAAGACGTGCGCATTGAAAATCTACCTATATTACCTTTAGCGGGAATATTAGCTTTGCTATTATAATGTCAACAACGACATTTATGAATTGAATGTATACAGGCTATTGTCTTGTCGAATTTTGGAATCAAGCGTATGTGTAATGAATTCTTGTAATTTTTTTATCCATATGATGTAAGAGTTTTGTCACTAAAATTGACAAAGGGGGAGATTGTTAGAGCATAGCTTGGTTGAACCCACCAAGCATTGGTATGTCAAGTTTGGTTGTCATATTTTAGTGAACCAAAACTCATTTAAAGAGTCGCTTGATTATTTACTAGAGTCAACTTCATATAGGTTAGCTTGAAAGTATTAGGATATGAGACATTACAAGTATTACGTGAAGACTTGAAGAATGTGAAGAAGTAAGGAGCTCCAACGACGACATCATCCTTCCACTTGAGGTTAGTAATATTTGACTTGAACTGTTTCATTCCCTAAGTATCTTTCAAGTCGTGCATATTGAAAACATAACTGCGAAGCTGTGAATAATTATACTCTAGTTAGACATAATATTAAGGAATTACAATACTAAGTATAACGTCTATCTTTTGAACTTCGTATATAAGACACCGACATAATCGTATGAATGCTATTGTGATTATGTATGGGTATGGGTGAATATTTCGTCCTAGGAAACAATGTTTTACATTCTTTTAGAGGAAGTAAATTCATAAACGTATTTTGTGAATCGAAAGGGAAATCGCTAGGCTTATTGGTATTGTTTTTCATTGCAAATCTTTTGAATTAACAATATGTGTATTTAGTATAGCCGCTCATAACTTGTTTATGTACCTTGGTAACTATTCACAAGGCCTGACTTTTGTATTGGTATGACTTGTATTAGTGAAACCGATCTTAAGTAATCACCTAAGATGGTAAGATCGATATCTTGAATTTGGTGTGACTAAATACTAGCCATTGGTCACCGATCCTAGTAAGAGGTGTGATTACAAGGGAGAGTGTAATCGATCCTTGTAAGAGGTTTAACAAGTTTTAGTAAGTTGGTGATCCTATAACTTGGTCAACCGATAACAAGTTTTACCATAAAAAGTGGCAACCGATCCTAGTACTTAGTTAGCCATTTTATGGTAACTAGTGTAATCGATCCTAGTACCCACTGGGAGGTAGAACCGAAACTTTATGTTGAGGTCGAACCGTGAAACCCATTAATGGTGATTTGATAAGATAATCAATTACGTAGTTCTTGGAAGTCAGATGAACCAATTCTAAACTTGTTTGGAAGTGTGGCAAATCGGTTCCAAGATTGTAAATATGAAAAAGGATTTACAAAGTAAAGATGTCGACATACTTTGAACATGTGCAGTAACTCTTATCTTTTATTGTTCAAAGATATTCCTTAATAGCTAAAGGAGAATCCCGGATCGAAATAAATTGAGAATCTTTTAATTAAGGTTTTTAGTTTTTATATGCTTTTAATTTCCAGCAATTAAAATGCATATCTTTAGAAAATAAAAATTAGTAATGTGCATTTACTAGTTGGAGATTTTCTACTGAGATTTCGGTCATTAATTGGACAGAGCATTTCCAGAATTATGAAAACCGATTTTGGCTTTATTGCATGAAAAAACGGGGGTACAACAACCTCACCCTATATTTCGATTAGCAATCTGTATGGACAAACTCTAATATACTTTCAAGAGAATCAACTAGACTCAATCTTAATAAAGTATATCAAAGAGTTATATCTCTCTTTGTTGATTAAATTCTTTCTCAAGCAAATAGAAATCTGCGAGTCTAATTGAATACAAGAGAAATCACTTGAACGGTACCAAAGACCAATGTCCAAGGATCAATCAATTTCAATCAATAACCAAAGGTCGAATTTCCAATTGATTGATTCAAACGCACAACCTGTGATATTTCAATTATATAACAAAATATAATGCGGAATAGAAATAACACAGACACCAGAATTTTGTTAACGAGGAAACCGCCAATGCAGAAAAACCCCAGGACCTAGTCCAGATTGAATACCACACTGTATTAAGCCGCTACAAACACTATCCTACTCCAAACTAACTTCGGTCTGGACTGTAGTTGAACCCCCAATCAATCTCACACTGATTCAAGGTACAGTTGTGCTCCTTACGTCTCTGATCCCAGCAGGATACTACGCACTTGATTCCCTTAGCTGATCTCACCCACAACTAAGAGTTGTTACGACCCAAAGTCGAAGACTTTAATAAACAAATTTGTATCACACAGAAAAATCTACAGTAATAGATAAATCTGTCTCCCACAGAAATACCTACAAGTTTTGTTCCGTGTTTTGATAAATCAAGGTGAACATGAACCAATTGATAAACCGGACTTATATTCCCGAAGAACATCCTAGTATTATCAATCACCTCACAATAATCTTAATCGACGCGGCGAAAGAAGATATTGTGGAATCACAAACGATGAGAGGAAGATGTTTGTGACTACTTTTCTATCTTGCCTATCGAAGATATAAATATCAAGCCAATCGTTACGATTGTACTCAAAACGATAGAATCAGCAAGATCATATCACACAACTACGAGAAAGTAGTATCGGTCTGGCTTCACAATCCCAATGAAGTCTTTAAGTCGTTAACCTGGTTTTTAAGAAGAAACCTACGGTTAAAGGAGAATCGACTCTAGATAATGCAACTAGTATCACACAAGAGGTGTGGGGATTAGGTTTCCCAGTTGCTAGAGTTCTCCCATATATAGTCTTTCAAATCAGGGTTTGCAATCAATGTTAGCTTGGTAACAAAGCATTCAATATTCACCGTTAGATGAAAACCTGATTAGATTCAAGCTAATATCTTTCAACCGTTGGATCGAAAACTTAGCTTGTTGCACACAAATGAAATGCACGATTTTAGGTTTGTGTAACCGTACCCAAACATGTACATTTGTTGGTTCAACAATAGTTAACCAAATGGTTAGCCATATGAGCACTTTCATATCAACCATATTCTTCTTCACCATAACTAGTTCAAATGACTCAAATGAACTAGTTAGAGAGTTGTTCAATTGCAAGGAAATCTTATGTAACTACACAAGACACAATAGAAGCAAAAACGATTTGATTTACTCGAATCAGTTCATGAACTTTATAGCCACGGTTTGCATTCTTCATTCCTTAGTTAATATAAATAAGTTCACAAACAATCGTCTTTAGATATAACCAACTTAAGTTCGTAGACTTAGTTCGCGGACTTAAGTTCCCGGAAGGATTTCTCAAACTCCGACAGATTTTCTCGGGTCGAGAACTTCCGCCAGTTTGCGGACTGGGTTCGCGTACTGAGTTCACGGCTCTTGTGCCGGTTCTCTTGATCAACAAAGTTAGCAAATTTCGATTCAAGGAAAAAATGACTTATACATATATGTGTTGCACACAATGCTTATATCCATCATTGGTTATATAATCTAAACTCTCATTTCAATCATTGAAATATTCTTAGAGGACGTTATTAGATAGTTGTTATTCACAAACTATTTTTCGTCAAAGTAAGCAATTTTCAAAGTGACTGAAATGTATCATGACTTTCGTCACTAGGTAAAGATGAACTTGGCCAATGCAAAATCTTACCAACACATATTTCGAGAAATAGATAGGCGAGATAAACTCGGCTCGAAATAGCAAATGTGTATAATCAAAGTCTGTATAGCAAAACGACTTTTGTCTCAAAATAGGAGATATAGTAGATAGACTTTTGAGTGATAGATAAGTTCAAGTCTCCACATACCTTTTAGTCGATGAAGTTCCAATAGTTCCTTGAGTAGTCCTTCGTCTTGTATGATGATTGCCATGGATTTCTTGAGCTCAACTACACTTTCTATCCTTGTCCAGACTTAGCTATAGTATACTAGAAATCAAGACTTATAGTTTTGATCACTAACATTGACAAACATGCTTGAGATAGCAACGCATGCGAGTTCGACCGAGCAATGCTCTAACATTGCATATCTTTGAGAATATTCGGTTTTGGAAATTACTTGGTGTCCAAACTTCCTTGGTCTATAAATATTGAAGTTTGCATTTCGAACAAACTAATTCTCAGAGCCAGCAAAACTACCTAGTTGTGTTGTTACTGGTGGAGCCACCTATTCGGAGAGGAAAGTACCCTAATTAAGTGAAATCTCTTACGACCGCTCGGTTTAAATACTTCTTTGGGATTGAGAAGCTCTATTAGTACCGTTGGTGGGAAACTAGATAATTGCAGTTTATTATTAGTTTTCGATTGATTTGATTGACTAACGGTGATTGAACTTTGATTGCACCTTCTTTGTTATGCTTGAGAATCTTCTCTTCTGATATAAGATTCACTCAAACTAGATCGAAGTTTCGACGGGGATCTTTAGACTATTTGTAGATCTAAAGATGTCTTGTGATAATCCACTGTTAACAGACTCCGTTCTGTGTGTGATTGATCACAAGAGATTCAAGTAGATTGTGTGCAGATGTTTATTGAAGATCTAAGAAGATTTAAAGACGAAGAAGATTTCTGATTTGGGATCATAATCTTTGGTGTGCACAATACTTGTTTCGGCTGGAAAGGGATCCAACTATAATCAGTTTATCTTTGTGATAAATTTGATTGATTAGTTGAGTAGATCGGCATCAATACGTTTCTTTGTGATTCGAAGTATTGATTGCAAAATCTTAACAATTACTTTGGTAGTTATTGAAAAGATAGATCTAAGGACCTGACAAAGGAGTTTATTGGAATAAACGGAAGATCCTTTTTTCAAACTCATATCACGTTGTTTGAAAAGAGTTGTTACCGAACAATTTGTTGTTCCTTTACTGTTTGGAATACGAACCAAAGGAATTGTTCCAAGTGCGTGACTTATTGCAAGTTGGAGGTGCAGGGATACAGACGGAACTAGGTGAACTATAGGTTTAGTTGCTTGGTCTCGAAAAATAAAATAAAAAAATTAGTTGCTTGGTCTCAACTATACGAAGTTGCTTTAGATTTTGTATAGCGGCTTAATCCTGAGAGTATTCAATTCTGGAAAAGGTCCCGATGTTTTTCTACATTTGCGGTTTCCTCGTTAACAAAATCTTGTTGTGCCATTTACTTTTAATTTCCGCATTATAATTATTTTATTATAATTAAAGTAAATTGCACTTTGTACGTTAACAGGGCACTTGATATTGATCCCATTGGTTTCGGTTATTTTCGTACCTTTTATCAAGTGATCACTTTGTTGTTGTATTGTCTCGATTCCATATCCATAGACAATCACACAAAGTTTATTGGTTTTCTCCACTTGACTTTGACATTTAATTCACGAGTTAGGCCATTTCGGACTAACCCTATATCAAGTGGACACTGTGTTGAAATATTCCTTGAGTGATTGTATCTCCAAGAGGTTTATACAAAGTGGGTCTTGTATAGGTTGCATCAAAATAAAAGATTGTGGTGTATTTGGGTACCCTCGTCTTTTCAATTCTCTTTTGGCCATGAAGTATCTCTATGAAAATTTCATGAGGATCCCACTAGTTGCGTACCTTTGCCAATTTATATTGACAAAAAGGGGGATAATTAATGTGTAGTTTCATACTACAAATACATATGGTTTACGGATCATTATGTAAGGGGGAGTGGTTTTCATGTTGAGATGAAGTATTGACTAAGGGGGAGTGATACATATCACCACAGTATTGTTGTCAAAGTTGTGATACAATTGAACTTTGATGTTGTGTAATGATACTATGACACTGTATAACAATGATTGAGAGCAAATGTTTTCTCATTGTTATAGCTACGGATCTTCAACAACTATGATGCTGAGTTGAATACGTTTAGAATCATGGAGTACTTGGAAGTGACGAAGATTTCGAGTCGTGTTGAAGATGCCAAGGAGATCAAGCATTTGGATGAGAAGATACAAAGTTTTATTTATTTTGTAATCCATATGTATTGATAGTTTTCTCGCATGCGTTGCTATGTCAAGCATGTTTGTCAATGTTAGTGATCAAAACTATAAGTCTTGATTTCGAGTCTACTTATAGATGTCTCAGACTAGGACATAGATTGTGTAGTTGAGCATCAGACTTCACGGCGTTCATCATCTGAAGATGACGAACTACTAAGGAGAGCTTGTGGAACTTCATCAACAAAAGGTATGTGGAGACTGAAACTCATCTATCACTTGAAAAGTCTATTTCTACTCTATCTCCTATATTGAGACATAAGTCGTGTTACGATATAGTTTTTTATTATACACATTTGAGATTTCGAGCTAAATTTAACTCGCTTACATATTTCTTGGAATATATGTTGGCAAGCTTTCGCTTCGACCAAGTTCATCTAATATTCTTGACGCAAGTCAAAAGATGATCATGTGAAAATTGCCGAGTAACATCTTACATGGTTTGTGTGATACAATCATTTGGTGTAGACTTGGAATGTTTCGTTATGATTATTTCAATAAATTAAAAATTGCTTTGATGCTAATAGTGTTTGAAAACGGCTATTGTCATCCTCTAAGAAAGTTTCAATGATTGAAATAAGAGTTTAGAACACTTAACCATTATTGGATATGACATGTTGTATACTCTTGCACATATGTAATCCATGTCCGGGAACCATAGTATGTGTACCAGTACGCGTACCTGTTGGCTTGAGAAATCCGGGAACCTAAGTATGCACACCCATTCGCGTACTAGCGTAAGGTTCATGTCCGAATATTTCTGCTGGGATTGGGAGTGCGCGTACCCGTTTGCGTACTGGCAAAACCCAATCTTGGTCTGGGTATTTCAAGTATGCGTACCCATTTGCATACTTGAAGGTTAAAGTTCTAAAATCGGTTGTGTACATGAACTTACAAATTTATATAATAAGGAATGCACTCTTTGAAAATTGTGGCTGTAATGTTCATGAATTGATACAAGTGAATCAAACCGATTTTGCTTCAATTGTGTTCTTCTATACTTAGAGAATATAGGAATTGAACAACTCTTTAACTAGTTTCATTTGAGTCACTTGAACTAGTTATGGTTAAGATGAACAAGGTTGATATGAGAGTAATCATATGGATAACTTTGGTTAGCTATTGTTGAGCCAACACGGTGTACACGTTTAGGTCCCAGGGTTTTTCTGCATTTGCGGTTTCCTCGTTAACAAAATTTCTGGTGTCTGTGTTATTTCTTTTCCCCATTATATTGTTTATCTTTATAATTGAAATATCACAGGTTGTGCGTAAGTTCAATCAATTGGGAATCCAACCTTTGGTT
Source organism: Papaver somniferum (assembly GCF_003573695.1). NCBI lineage: Eukaryota > Viridiplantae > Streptophyta > Magnoliopsida > Ranunculales > Papaveraceae > Papaver > Papaver somniferum. Next base: position 252,938,851 of record NC_039364.1, read on the forward strand.
GTTGATTAAATTGATTGACAGTTGCATATTGGTTTTTGATACCGTCCAAGTTCTTTCTTATCTTCAATCAGGCTCGTAAATTCCTATTTGTTTGATTGCGGATTGAATTAAGAAATTGAGATATAACTCTTTGATATACTTTTCTTAAGATTGAGACTGACTGTCTAGTAGATTCTCTTGAAAGTATGTTGGAGTTAATACAGATTGCCAAACGAATAATTTGGTGTGGTTGTTAGACCCCCGCTTTTTCAATCGGTCTTTGTGGATTGTGAGAGTCAGGGAAGAAATCAGTGAAGATTTGGGATTTGTTGACTTTTGTTAAGAAGCAACTGAAGTTGATGGATGACTGCAATGAGCAGTTGATGGTGGTAATATTCTTTTGTTAGAGCACTGCTCGGTCGAACTCGCATGCGTTGCTATATCAAGCATGTTTATCAATTTATTGATCAAAACTATATGTCTTGATTTCTAGTTTACTTATGACTAAGTCTCGGTCTAGGATAGTTAAGTGCAGTTGAGCTCCAGACTCCATGGCGATCATCTTACGAAGACGAAGAACTACTCGAGGAATAAGTGGAACTTCATCCGAAAAAAATGTATGTGGAGACTTGAACTTATCTGTCACTCAAAAGTCTATTCTATCTCCTACTTGAGACAAAGTCGTATAAGTATGATAGTTTTCATACATAAACATTTGCTATTTCGAGCCGAGTTTACTCGCCTATCGTTTTCTCGAAATATGTGTTGGTGAGCTTTTGCTTTAACCATTTTCATCTTTACCCGTGACGCAAGTCATGAAGACGTTTCAATCTTGAAAATAGCTTTGATGACGATAGTCGTGAATAACGATTGTTATAACATTATAGAAGAATGTTTCAATGATTGAAATGTAGAGTTGAGATTACCAACTATGGATATAAGCATATATAGTGTGTTCGCACATTAGTGTATAAATCCATGTGCCGGAAACCAAGTGCGTGCATATGTGTGCATGCGAAGGAGACAGGTTGAGCACTCGTACCCGTACGCGTACCTGCAGAAGTTTTCATACCGAAAATTTCTACTGAGTTTGTAAGCTTGCGAACTAGTAAACTAGTCACCTTAGGTACACATACCCGTACGCGTACCCACGGAATTTTTCGAACTGAAAATTTCTGTTGAGTTTGTATCAAATCCGGTAGCTAAGGTACGCATACCCATACGCGTACCCAAGCTGGTTAATTCTCAAATCGGTTGTTCATGAACTTAAAACAACAAATTATAAGGAATGCAATCTTTGCAAACCGTGGCTATATTGTTCATGAATTGATTCAAGTGAATCAAACCGATTTTGTTTCAATTGTGTCTATGAATAAAGACCTAAGCAATTGAAAAACTCTTGAACTAGTTCTTATGAGTCATTTGAACTAGTTATGAGAAAGATGAATACGGTTAATATGAAAGTACTCATATGGCTAACCATTGGTTAACTATTTGTGAACCAACTAACTGTACACGTTTAGGTACGGTTACTCAAACCTAAATGAATACATTTCTTTTGTGTGTGACAAGCTAAGTTTCGATCCAACGGTTGAAAGATATTAGCTTGGAGGAATCAGGTTTTTCATCTAACGGTGAATATTGAATGATTTGTTACCAAGGTAACTTGGATTGCAAACCCTGATTTGAAAACTATATAAAGGAGACATCTAGCAACTGAAAAAACTAATCCCCACACATCCTGTGTGATACTAGTTGGTTTTGCTAGAGTTTATTCTCCTTTAACCATAGGTTTCTTCTCGAGACCCTGTCGGTTAACGACTGAAAGACTTCATTGGGATTGTGAAGCCAAACGAAACTACTTTCATGTAGTTGAGCGATCTGATCTTGACATTTTCTATTGTAGGAGTTCAATTGAATAATTGACTTGAGATTATATCTCCGATAGGGCAAGACAAAAAGAAATCACAAACATCTTCGTCTCATCGTTTGTGATTCCACAATATCTAGTTTCGCTACCATACGATTTAGATTATTGTGAGGTGATTGATAATACTAGGTTGTTCTTCGGGAATATAAGTCCGGGTTATCAATTGTTCACCTTGATTTATCAAAAGACGGAACAAAAACTCTTGGGTATTTCTGTGGGAGACAGATTTATCTATTCCAATAGACTTTTCTGTGGGAGACAGATTTGTTTATCAAGTCTTCGACTTTGGATCGTAGCAACTCTTGGTTGTGGGTGAGATCAGCTAAGGGAATCAAGTGCGTAGTATCCTCCTAGGATCAGAGACGTAAGGAACGTAACTGTACCTTGAATCAGTGTGATATTGATTAGGGCTCAACTACATTCCAGTCCAAAGTTAACTTGGAGTAGGCTAGTGTCTGTAGAGGCTTAATATAGTGTGGTGTTCAAATATGGACTAGGTCCCGGGGCTTTTCTGCATTTGCGGTTTTCCTCGTTAACAAAATTCTGGTGTCTGTGTTATTTCTTTTTCGCATTATATTTTGTCATATAATTGAAATATCACAGGTTGTGTGTTGTACCGATCAATTAAGAAATCCAACCTTTGGTTGTTGATTGAAATTGATTGATCCTTGAACATTGGTCTTTGGTACCGTTCAAGTTACGTCTCTTATATTCAATCGGGCTCGCAAATTTTATTTGCTGATTGCAGATTGAATTGAGAGATAGAGATATAAACTCTCATATATACTTTTCTCTATATTGAGTCTGACTGTCTAGTTGATTCTCTAGAAAGTATATTCGAGTAAGTCCTCTCAGATTTCCAAACGAATTGTTGGGTGTGGCTGTTATAACCCCGCATTTTCAATACAAGTTGTGAAGAATCAAGTTGTAAAGTACTTACACCATGGCCTTTGTACTTGCATTTTTACTTTATCTTTATTTGTACTATTTTCTCTTGTCTCAGGGAAAAAAAAGGGCCAAGTACCTTGAGAAATGTACAAGTCAGAAGTTGGGGTTTGGTGTTCTTGCCTTTACTACCTTGGGCGGGTTAGGGAGTGATGTTGTGGAGTTCCTGAAAAGGATGTGAAATTATTTGTCATGTCATGATGAGAATGTTACTGTTGGAGATTTTCTTTTTCATAAGATAGGTGTTGTTATCCAAAAAGGGATTGGAGCCCAGCTTGTTGCCAGGCTTCCATCCAATGCTTGTAAACTCCTTTCTGTTGATGATGATTAATAAAGCCTTTTTCGTTTGTTTTTTTTTTTTTTAAAGTAGCACAGTTCTTTGATGTTGTTCGTAAGGAATTACCGGCTAACTTCACACTAACAACAAGAGACGCAATTTCGACATCCTCATCCACAATTAAGAGAATGGACAAGATACTTGTTTTGACGTCACTGGAGTTTCACCTTTCTCGGGTGGCGGAATTCGCACATTTACACCCGGCCATGCGATTTCTGCAGCAGTTGTTCGTAAGCACAACAAATATCTAGACAAGTGTACTTCTCATGGGTATCTCTTTAGTGCCTTAGCATTTACAACATTAGGGGAGCTTGGAGAAGACTTCATTATTATGTTGAAGAGACTGAAGAACTGCTTAACAAACTATGATATTAATAATAAAGTAGGTGGTTCTCTTTTTCATAGGATAGGTCTGGCTATCCAAAAGGGTGTTGGTGCACAGATTGTAGCCCGACTCTCACCCATTCAGATGTAAATAATACTTATATTTATTTTTTTAAATAAAAGCCTTCGGTGTCTCATCCAGAAAGGAAGTGGATTTAGGACTCCTTTCGGATGATGGTTTAGCTCTACGCCCTGCGGATATCCTTGTGTATGGTTGGGATAACGACCATGATATGTGGTTGGATGTCATGGTGGTTTCCCCCTTCACTAGCACTTGGGAGTGTAATTTTGTTCTTGGTCGGGCTATGGAAAATGCAGTGGCGAAAAAGAGGGCCAAGCATTTGGAGAAATGTATGAGTCAGAAGCCGGGGTTTGGTGTTCTTGCCTTCACGACTTTAGGTGGACTAGGGAGTGATACTTAGGAGTTCCTAAAAAGGTTGCGAAACTATATGGCTAGTCATGATGAGAACGTTTCTATTGGAGATTTTCTTTTCCATAGGATAGGTGTGGTTCTCAATAAAGGGATTGGAGCCCAGCTTGTTGCCAGGCTTCCATCCAATGGTTGTAAACTCCTTGATGTTGATGATGATTAATAATATTTACTTTTTAAGGGAAAAAAAAAACTTCGGACATGGCCATCACTATGCTAGGTCCCTTGTCAAAAAAATAAAATAATAATAATAATAAATAAATAAGGACAAGGGAGAAATTTTTTTAGGTTCATCATTAGTTTTAATATTTTGTTTTGTTTTCATTTTGTATTTAATTTATTTTTCTTGTCTCACAAAAAAAAATCATTGCATCATATTTTGGTTTGTTTAGTTCATTTTTAGTTTTGTATTATTTCAATAAAGCCAATGGAAAAAGAAATATTCATAATGAAGTTTCAAGCAATAAGGAATTAGAGGAAAGAATCACATTGTCAAGATTCTACAAAGTTCAAGAGTTGAAGACCGAAGACGAAGATGAAGACAAGGATTGAAGACCGAAGACGTTTCTATGGATGTTGTGAGAGTGGTGCTAACTGCACGTCAAACGGATAACAAGGTAAGTAAGCATATTCTCACCTTCGTTAAGTGGTTGATTTCCTTTCTTAGAGATCGTCAGAAAAATGGGTTTTCAAAACAATAAAAGATATGGGTTTTCAAAATATAATTCGGAGGGTTTTTGCCTTCCTACCATTCAACGTGTAGCAGGATTTATCTCTTCATTCCTACCTGGACACATGTGTGACCCATAAAAAAGTTGTTTATTATCGAGAGCAATTTCATAAAACCCTTTCTAGTGAGGCAGAGGCAAGACTTTCGATCACTCTCGAACATGAATTTCTTTCGATGAGGGATGGTTATTTCTCTCTCAACTTTTAAGGATGAGATTGTGTTCATATATATGTTTAACTTCTTATTACTAGTGTGCAGAATCTCTATGTCTTCTTAGCGCGTTGGATGCTATCATTTCGGAGAACTAGTAAGTTGGAAAGTAGGTTTTGTGGGTATACTTCTAGTAAACCCTGACGAGACTATAACTCGTCCACTAGGGACACCTAGGGGTTCAAAGGCTTGTTATACATGCTAAGTGTGACCGTAACCTCGACGAAAAGGAGTTGTGTGTATGCTTTAGAATAAGTTTTGTTTGATTTGATCGAGGACTAGCAAAGTCTAAGTGTGGGGGAATTTGATAGGTGTGATAAACACCTTGATATTTATCTATTGTTTATGCTTTCTTTGCTACTTTTCTTATAAAATATGTATCTTATGTTTACTTTTGAGTATTTAGGTACTTTGGAGTCATTTGGATCAAAAGAAGGAGAAAACGTCCATTTGGAGCGTAAAGAGCAAAAAGGTCAATTTAGGGCGAACTATACTTGGATCCGGTTGGGTTACGCCACGGAGGAGGTGTAAAATGAATTGTCAGTTCCCCGTAGCTGACATTTAAGTTGAATAGAGATATAGGTTGTTGGTTATTCAGAACCGACAAGCCATATATGGACTGGGTGGACCTTGTCTATTTCAGGGTTCCTGGATTTATTTTCATTCCTACACAAAACCTAAAAATCAGAGCACAAATTATTTCTTCTTATCATTAGTTTTTTACTCCTCACCCGCTGTCTAAAATAGAGAAGTGATAAAAGGGAGAAATTCAGAGAGATTAGGGATCGAGAAAATGCTGTAAGAGAGTTTTGGAGAGAACAATAAAGAGAAGATAGGTTAATGATTGAAGCAGGAATTCAAACTAGGGTTTGGTGAAGATGAGAAGAAGAGTTCAAATCTGATATTGAATTTCAAAGATTTGGATTTGGTCGAGAATGGTGGATGATTTAGGGTTGCGAGATGAATCATAAACATGGGTATGTCTCAGATTCAAGGTTACAGTGAGATAGTTGGCTATTAAATAATTATATAGAGGTTTCTGCTGAGTTGAACAAGAAGATGGTAGAGAATTTGGGTATTTTTTCAAGAACAATAACCTGAGATGATGTGATTTTCACTAGTTTTGAAGAACTGCAGTTGATTGTAGGTATCAGATACGGTTTGAAGTTGATTTTGTGATGAAGAAGAAGACCTTGGTGGGATGTTGGTGTTGAGATGATGGTGGATCTGTGAGAGATGGGTTACAGCTGCTGCTGATAATGTTGTTATTGGTATGAGGTTTGCCTGGTGATGTTGTTGTTGTTGTGTGACGATGAAATAAGGAACCAGGACTCAAGAATGTTGCAGTTACAGCTCAAATGGATAAAATGAGTCATTCTCAGTAGATGTATGCCTAGGATATTGCAGTTGAAGCTGTTAATGGCTTGTGTTGGTGTTAGAGCATTGCTCGGTTGAACCCACTAGCGTTGGTATGTCAAGTTAGTTTTTGGGTGTGGTTGTTGTACCCCCGCTTTTTCAATTGGTATCATAGCAGGCAAACACGTTTAAGACCTTACAAGTCTGTGTTTGTAGCGATCTGACTCTATGGACAGAGGTTCTATCTCTATTAACGTCCCACCAGTCTTCGATGGCTCTAATTACGTATGGTGGAAAATTGTTATGCGAGCTTTTCTTCAAGCGCGTGATTTTCAATCATGGGTATATGTTGTTAATGGCTATGATCCTCCCGTCATGGCAGTTGGAGATGTAAACGCTCCCAAACCTATTGGTGAATACACCCCTGCCGAGATAAATGTTGCAAATCGAAATTCCGACGGTTTGAATGCTATCATACATGCCATTACCCCAAATCTTCAACACCATGTGTCTAATTGCACTAAGTCGCAAGAAGCTTGGGATATCTTAGAAACTGTTTTTGAAGGTAATACCAGTGAAAAGGAAGCTAGGCTTCAAAACCTTAATTCCGATTGGGAAAACCTTCATACGGCAGATGAAGAAACATTTGATGAGTTTAATCACAAAGTGTCTGAAATTGTTAATGCATCTTTTGCATTGGGTAAGACTATTCCTGAAAAGGACATTGTGATGAAAATTCTCAGATCGCTGCCATCTAGATACGATTCTAAGAAGCATGCCATCATTGAGGGAAATAACCTTGATAATCTCTCCAGAAATACGCTGGTTGGAAAGCTTAAGATCTTTGATCACGAACATTCATCCAAAACCAAGGATGTTGCGTTCAAAGCACAAAAGGACACTAAATTACTTGATAAGAGTAAAAAAAGTTTATATCTCGGAAGATGATCAATCTGAGACAGATTCATCAGATGAAGATCTTGACAAGTCAGTCTCAATGATCACAAGACAGTTTAGGGATCTTCTGTTGAAGAGAAGTAAACGGTTCTCTAGAGATAAGCCTAAAGCATCAGTTAAACCTCATAATCGTATTCCTCCTAAAAACAGGAAAAAAGATGAAACTGATGATGAGGATATTCCTCGGTGCTTTAAGTGTAAGGGATTTGGTCATTTTGCAAACGAGTGCCCAAATCGTAGAAAATACACTGGGAACAAAGGTCTTGCTGCAACTCTTGATGAAATGTCTGATAACTATGATTCTAATGAAGACGAGAAATCAAGTGTTGCACTTCTTGGTGAAAATATTGATTTTGATAATTGTAGTAATACATATATCAATCTTGATATTCTTTCAGAAGATAATCCAACAAATCTGGAAGAAAAAATTGACTCATTTCTTGGAAACTTTGTTTGTAATGTTTCAGGTTCCACCATGTGTCTAGCTGCGTGCACATCTCAGAAGCCTGACTTTTATCCTAGTTTGACGTGCTCGTAGTGTTCTCTAAAGGGTCATGAACTTTCAAGGTGTTACAAGTACAAACACCAATTAAGACACGTCAACAAACTTCAACGAAGAGCAAATCATTTAGCAAGGAAGCTTAAACTTGCTCAGAAGACCGCTAAGGTATATAGGATGTTATCTTCGTCTAAAAATTTAGTTTCCAAGGATAAACCAAGACCATTAGAAAAAAGAGTATGGTCGAATCGTTTTGATAGACAGAGGTCTGTGGATTCCTCTCAAGAGGAAAATGGTGGATAAATTGTTGTTCACCACAACGCAACTTGATTGTGTTGATTTGGAAATCTTGTCTCATGTGTTTGATCAAAAGAGACAAAGATTTTGTACCTCTCAGGCTTTAGGAAAAGTTTTCTTTCTTCTTTTCTTTGTTTTTTTTTTGTTCTTCCCTGTCTATCAACAAATGAGGGTTATTATCGACAATTCCACTCTTTATAGGGTCGTGAGTGGGACGTGTACGAACCTGTTTAAAGGTTTCGAAACCCTACATTCCTTTTTCCTTCCTCAAAACCTATTTTTATCTCAAGACTACTTGTTGAGTACAATTTGTGATTTCCTCTCACAAACCCATACGTATGGATACTCCAAGCATGATGTCTTTTGATGGTACAACTTGGTAAGGAAGCACAGCCCAAGGTGAGTGCTAATTTATCTACTCAGTTAACAAAGGAAGAACGAAAGATTTTTTGTACAATTACAAAATTTGATATTCAACAAAAATATTTAAAGGATTCTTCTTTTAGAAAAGAGTACGTCAAGGAGACAAAAGATTAATTAAAAAGAATGAAGACTCCAAAGAAGAATAATAAAGGTGGAGACACTTGAGTTTGAGGTTTTGAAGAAATTTAGGCATTTTGTCTTTTTTTCTTTGTTCTTCTTTTAGTTATGAGTCTCTTGAGATTTTTTGGCTTCTGGAGAAGTTATTTTTAGTTTCAAATAGTTTACAAGTTTTTGGGATTTTCTGAACTCTATTCTTGTAAACTTCTTCTGTAATTTCTATATTTATTAATACATTTATGACTTATCAAAAAAAAAGATGTTAATATGATTGTTAAGCCATCAATCATGAAGGAATAAGAGAAATGTCTGTTATCTCCTACCTTGAAAAGAAAAAGAAGGAATGTGAGGAAGCCAAGAGCCATTCCTTCAAACTCTCAGAAGTTTTTCTGGCGTTCTTGAAGAGTTGAAGGAGATGCGACACGAGATTCAACAAATAAAGGCTTATGTGTATAAGACTCACGAGATTCAGAAGGCCCTGGTTCGACAACATCAGCCAAGAAGGTTTATTGATATAAACTCCTTCCTTAATGAACCTTGTGTCCCAATGGTTGTTGACGACAAGGAGTTCGGGGACGATAAAGAATTCTTCAAAGGTATTATTGCCTAGTAAATCTTCTATTTTTCTTGTTTTTATTAGAAGAATAACTAGATTTTGGAATAGCCATTATTGTGGTTACACATAGCTATGTCCAACGTTTCATCTTCATGTTTTTAGATTTATTGGTTTAAATTCCAAATTTGATTGGAAGATGATTTTTGCAGTCTTAATCTTTATGGTTTTATATTTTGCAATTGTTTATGGGATTTGTGTGTTTACGTCCGTGAACTTGACTATCCCATATCTTGTCAAAAGTAAAGTCTTTCGTATGTCGATATTCACATGTTGATAAAAGAATGAATAGACTTTTGACAAATACAAAAGTTAAGCATATTATGTCAATTATTGATGGAAGATAGGTTAAAATCTTTTGTTTACAAGGATTATGTCCATTGTATGTCATGGGGCAAATTGTGATGGAAAATAGAATGAATCCTTGTGTATTCCGCAATAATTGATCTTCCCTGATCCATATTTTATGTATTATTGTGAGGCTCCGTAAAGTGTCTTATGTTGAGCATTAAACAACCAAGTTGATTATTTTTTATTAGCTATGTTGTTGTTTCGTGGGGTACTTTATGTCGAGCATTTTCAACTAAATTAATCATCTTGTTTGGTTATTTAGTTGTTGCTCCGTAAGTTTTCTTATGTCGAGCATGACTAATTAAATTGATTACTTTTGTGATTAGTTTGGTTGTGTATTTCGATTAAATTAATTATGGGTTCTCTTGTGATTAATCTAATTGTATATTTTTGAGTCTCCATAAGTTCGCTTATGTTGAGCATTTCCGGTTAAATTAATCATCGGTCCTCTTGTGGTTAATTTAATTGAGTATTTTGGATTCAAATTCATACTCGTATGTGATTTGTTATGTCCAAAGAAATCCTTCTTTTCTTTTGAAATTAAGGTCGCCTTTGTTATTCTTTCGAGAATGATATTTAATAGGGGAGAGTTCTTTTGAACTTGCGCATAATTGCCAAATCTTTGTGGGGAGTGCGGTTGTGGAATATTATAGGGGTTATCTTGTATCTTTAAACTCCTTGATGAATGCATTTAGCTTCGGCTTTATGATTGCATCTAAACAAGATGATATATTTTTACTTTCTTTTGGTCAAGAAATGTCTCTTTCGGAAATTTCATTAGGATCCCGTTCTTGTACCTTTGCCAATTTTATTGACAAAAAGGGGGAGAATTAATATATAGTTCACACTACAAATACATATGGTTTTCGGATCATTATGTAAGGGGGAGAGGTTTCCATGTGAGATGGAGTATTGACTAAGGGGGAGTGATACATATCACCATAGTATTGTTGTTGAAGTTGTGATACAATTGGACTTTGACACTGTGTAATGATACTATGACACTGTATAACAATGATTGAGAACTATTGTTTTCTTGTTGTTATAGCTACGGATTTTCAACAACGATGATGATAAACTTACAACCTTTGGGATCATTGGAGTACTTGGAAGTGACGAAGATTTCGAGTAATGTTGAAGATTAGGCATGTGGCATAGGAGCTACAAAAGTTAATTTATTTATTTTTTGTATTCCATATGTATTAATAGTTTTGCCACTAAAATTGACAAAGGGGGAGATTGTTAGAGCATTGCTCGGTCGAACTCGAATGCGTTGCTATCTCAAGCATGTTTGTCAATGTTAGTGATCCAAACTATAAGTCTTGATTTCTAGCCTATATAGCTAAAGGTCTCGGACTAGGATAGAAAGTGTAGTTGAGCTCAAGACTCCATGGAAATCATCATACAAGACGAAGGACTACTCAAGGAACCAGTGGATCTTCATCGATTAAAAGGTATGTGGAGACTTGAACTTATCTGTCACTCAAAAGTCTATCTACTCTATCTCCTACTCTTGAGACAAAAGTCGTATTAATATAAAGACTTTCATTATACACATTTGTTATTTCGAGCCGAGTTTAACTCGCCTATCTATTTCTCGAAATATGTGTTGGTAAGCTTTCTATTTATCCAAATTCATCTTTACCTAGTGATGAAAGTCATGTTATGTTTCAATCAATTTGGAAATTGCTCTGACGAAAAATGATCTGTGAATAACGGCTATATAACGTCCTCTAAGAATGTTTCAATGATTGAAATGAGAGTTTAAATTACATAACCATTGGTAGGATATAAGCATTGTTGTGGAAACACACATATGTATAAGTACTTATTCCTTGAACCAAAGTTTGCGAACTTTGTTGATCAAGAGAAACGGAATGTGGCTAAGCCAAGTCCGCGAACTCAGTCCGCGAAACAACGTAAGTTCTCGACCCGAGAATTTCTGCTGGAGTTTGTGAACTCCTTCCGTGAGCTTAAGTCTGCGAACCCAGTCCGCGAACTTGAGCAGGTTATATCTAAAACTGGTTGTTCTTGAACTCATGTTTATACAAACTAAGGAATGCTTTTTCAAACCGTGGCTATAAAGTTCATGAACCGATTAGTGTGAATCAAACCGTTTTTGCTTCGATTGTGTCTTGTGTAGTTACATAAGATCTAAGCAATTGAACAACTCTCTAACTAGTTCATTTGAGTCATTTGGACTAGTTATGGTGAAGAAGAATATGGTGGATATGAAAGTGATCATATGGCTAACTATTTGGTTAACTATTGTTGAACCAACAAATGTTAATGTTTGGGAACGGCTACATAAACCCGAAATTGAACATTTTATTTGTGTGTAACAATCTAAGTTTTCGATCCAACGGTTGAGAAATATTAGCTTGAATCAAACCAGGTTTTCATCTAACGGTGAATATTGAATGCTTTGTTAGCAAGCTAACATTGATTCCAAACCCTGATTTGAAAGACTATATAAGGGAGAACTCTAGCAACTGGGAAACCTAATCCCCACACATTCTGTGTGATACTAGTTGTGCTAAGCTAGAGTCGATTCTCCTTTAACCTTTGGTTTCTTATTCTAAACCAGGTTAATGACTTAAAGACTTCATTGGGATTGTGAAGCCATACCGATACTACTTTTTTTGTAGTTGTGTGATCTGATCTTGCAGTTTCTATCGTTACGAGTACGATTGTAATAATTGGCTCGAGATTTTATAATCTCCGATAGGCAAGATAGAAAAGTAATCACAAACACTTCGTCTCATCGTTTGTGATTCCACAATATATTTTTTTCGCTACGTCGATTAAGGTTACTGTGAGGTGATTGATAATACTATGTTGTTCTTCGGGAATATAAGACCGGTTTATCAATTGGTTCTTGTTCACCTTGATTTATCAAAAGACGGAACAAAACTCATAGGTATATTCGTGGGAGACGGATTTATCTATCACCGTAGAAATTTCTGTGTGATACAGATTTGTTGACTAAAGTCTTCGACTTTGGGTCGTAGCAACTCTTAGTTGTGGGTGAGATCATCTAAGGGAATCAAGTACATAGCATCATGCTGGGATCAGAGGCGTAGGAGCATAACTGTACCTTGGATCAGTGTGATATTGATTGGGGTTCAACTACAGTACAGACCGAAGTTAGTTTGGAGTAGGCTAGTGTCTGTAGCGGCTTAATACAGTGTATGGTCAATCTGGACTAGGTCCCAAGGTTTTTCTGCATTTGCGGTTTTCTCGTTAACAAAATTCTGGTGTCTGTGTTATTTCTTTTCCGTATTATATTTTGTTATATAATTGAAATACCACAGGTTGTGCGTTGTTCAATCAATTAGAATATCCGACCTTTTGGTTGTTGATTTAAATTGATTGACACTTGGATATTGGTCTTTGGTACCATCCAAGTTATCTCTCTTTGATAAAGACTCGCAAATTTCTATTTGCTTGAGTGAAGATCAAATCGAGAGATTGAGATATAAACTCTTTGATATACTTTTATCTAGATTGAGTCTGACTGTCTAGTTGATTCTCTAGAAAGTATATTGGAGTTTGTCCATAAAGATTGCTAATCGAATTGTTGGGAGTGGTTGTTGTACCCCGCTTTTTCAATTTCAGTTTCCGATGGTATACCAACACTTGTTAGTCGAAATCAGAAGCTAGAAAGAAAACTTCGATGAAGGTATCTCGTAAAAATCCTTTTGAAGTTTTAAACAAGATATCTCTAGATTTATTCTAGTTGTTCTTGTTGTAGAGTTATTAGGTTTCTCTTCCTATTATTGAAGAGTATAATAATCCCTAATCTACAAGTTTTTTTTTATATTACTTTTACCTAGTAATTGTTTTTTATCAAAACAAACACAAGATTTCCAAAACCTTGATTCACATCTAAAGGGAAATCAAACCGGTTTTGTGCAAACAAAATATCAAATCATATCAGTCGTGTTGTTGTATCTTCTAAAGAGAGTCGTGGGTTCTGCTAGAAGATTTGCGTGAAGAATTTCTAAAGAGAATCGGTATTCTGCTAGGAGTTCTACAAGTGCTGAAGTAGATATTACATCTAGTCCGAATAGGTAGTAGGAAATTGGTGTAACAACTTATAATCAGTGTGTATTTATTCTGGACTAGGTCCCGGGGTTTTTCTGCATTTGTGGTTTCCTCGTTAACAAAATTTCTGGTGTTTGTGTTATTTCTTTTCTGCATTATATTGTTTATCTTTATAATTGAAATATCACAGGTTGTGCGTAAGTTCAATCAATTGGGAATCCAACCTTTGGTTGTTGATTAAATTGATTGACACTTGGATATTGGTTTTTGATACCGTCCAAGTTATTTCTTATATTCAATCAGGCTCGTAAATTCCTATTTGTTTGACTGCGGATTGAATTAAGAAATTGAGATATAACTCTTTTATATACTTTTCTTAAGATTGAGTCTGACTGTCTAGTTGATTCTCTTGAAAGTATATTGAAGTTAGTCCATACAGATTGCCAAACGAATAATTGGGTGTGGTTGTTAGACCCCCGCCTTTTCAATTGGTCTATGTGGATTGTGAGAGTCAGGGAAGAAATCAGTGAAGATTTGGGATTGTTGACTTTTGTTAAGAAGCAACTGAAGCTGATGGATGACTGCAATGAGCAGTTGATGGTGGTAATATTCTTTTGTTAGAGCACTGCTCGGTCGAACTCGCATGCGTTGCTATATCAAGCATGTTTGTCAATATTAGTGATCAAAACTATATGTTTTGATTTCTAGTTTACTTATGACTAAGTCTCGGTCTACGATAGTTAAGTGCAGTTGAGCTCCAGACTCCATGGCAATCATCTTACGAAGACGAAGAACTACTCGAGGAATAAGTGGATCTTCATCCGAAAAAAAGGTATGTGGAGACTTGAACTTATCTGTCACTCAAAAGTCTATTCTATCTCCTACTCTTGAGACAAATTCGTATAAGTATGATAGTTTTCATACATACACATTTGTTATTTCGAGCTGAGTTTACTCGCCTATCTTTTTCTCGAAATATGTGTTGGTGAGCTTTTGCTTTAACCATTTTCATCTTTACCCGTGACGCAAGTCATGAAGACGTTTCAATCTTGAAAATAGCTTTGATGACGATAGTCGTGAATAATGATTGTTATAACATTATAGAAGAATGTTTCAATGATTGAAATGTAGAGTTGAGATTACCAACTATGGATATAAGCATATATAGTGTGTTCGCACAATAGTATATAAATCCATGTGTCGGAAACGAAGTGCGGGCATATGTGTGCATGCGGTATTGGTGAAGGAGACAGGATGAGTACGTGTACTTGTACGCGCACCTGCGGAAGTTTTCATACCGAAAATTTTTGCTGAGTTTGTAAGTTTGCAAACTAGTAAACCAATCACCTTAGGTACGCATACCCGTACGCGTACCCATGGAATTTGTCGATCCGAAATTTTTTGCTGAGTTTGTAAACTCAAATCCGGTAGCTAAGGTACGCATACCCGTACGCGTACCCAAGCTGGTTAATTCTCAAATCGGTTAATGATGAACTTAAAACAATAAATTATAAGGAATGCAATTTTTGAAAACCGTGGCTATATTGTTCATGAATTGATTCAAGTGAATCAAACCGATTTTGTTTCAATTGTGTCTATGAATAAAGACCTAAGAAATTGAACAACTCTTGAACTAGTTCTTACGAGTCATTTGAACTAGTTATGAGAAAGATGAATACGGTTAATATGAAAGTACTCATATGGCTAACCATTGGTTAACTATTTGTGAACCAACTAAGTGTACACGTTTAGGTACGGTTACTCAAACCTAAATGAATACATTTCATTGTATGTGACAAGCTAAGTTTCGATCTAACGATTGAAAGATATTAGCTTGGAGAAATCATGTTTTTCATCTAACGGTAAATATTGAATGCTTTGTTACCAAGGTAACTTGGATTGCAAACCCTGATTTGAAAACTATATAAAGGAGACATTTAGAAACTAGAAAAACTAATCCCACACCTCCTGTGTGATACTAGTTGGTTTTGCTAGAGTCGATTTTCTTTTAACCGTAGGTTTCTTCTCGAGACATTGTTGGTTAACGAGTGAAAGACTTCATTGGGATTGTGAAGCCAAACGAAACCAATTTCTTGTAGTTGAGTGATCTGATCTTGCCATTTTCTATCGTAGGAGTTCAATTGAATAATTGAATTGAGATTATATCTCCGATAGGGCAAGATAAAAAGAAATCACAAACATCTTCGTCTCATCGTTTGTAATTCCACAATATCTAGTTTCGCTACCATACGATTTAGATTATTGTGAGGTGATTGATAATATTAGGCTGTTCTTCGGCAATATAAGTCCGGGTTATCAATTAGTTCCTGTTCACCTTGATTTATCAAAAGACGGAACAAGAACTCTTGGGTATTTCTGTGGGAGACAGATCTATTCAATCATATAGACTTTTTTGTGTGAGACAGATTTGTCTATCAAGTCTTTGAATTTGGGTCGTAGCAACTCTTAGTTGTGGGTGAGATCATCTAAGGGAATCAAGTGTGTAGTATCCTGCTGGGATCAGAGACGTAAGGAGCGAAACTGTACCTTGAATCAGTGTGAGATTGATTAGGGTTCAACTACAGTCCAGACTGAAGTTAGTTTGTAGTATGCTAGTGTCTGTAGCGGCTTAATATAATGTGGTGTTCAATCTGGACTAGGTCCCGGGGGTTTTCTGCATTTGCGGTTTCGTCGTTAACAAAATTTCTGGTGTCTGTGTTATTTCTATTCCGCATTATATTTTGTTATATAATTGAAATATCACAGGTTGTGCGTTAAGATCAATCAATTAGAATATCCAACCTTTGGTTATTGATTTACATTGATTGACACTTGGATATTGGTCTTGGGTACAATCCAAGTTTATCTCTCTAGTATTTGATAAAGACTCGCAGATTTCCATTTGCTTGAGTAAGGATCAAATCTAGAGATACAGATATTAACTCCTTGATATACTTTTTATTAAGATTGAGTCTGACTGGGAAAACCTTCGCATGTCTGATGATGAAACCTTTGATGAGTTTAACCAAGGACTTTCTCAAATAGTTAACTCCTCATATTCATTAGGAAGAACTATTCCAGAGAAAGTTATTGTGTGCAAAATTCTCAGGTCTATACCATCAAGATACGAGTCTAAGAAACATGCCATTAAAGAAGCAAACGATCTTTCTACACTCTCCAGAAATACTCTTGTTGGAAAGTTAAAGATCTTTGATAATGAACACGCATCTAGAAAAGAGGTGATTTCTCTTAAAGCTGCAAACAATTCTGAATCTTCTAAGGATAAATCTGGTTCGCCATATACGAAGGATGTTACTCCACGACAATTTAGGAAACTCTTGAGAGACAGGAAAAAGAGTTTTTCTAAAGTTACAACATCTCCTAATGATGATGTACAATGTTATAACTGTCGTGGTTTCGGGCACCTTTCTTCAGTATGTCCTAGCTAGAGCCGTAGACAATCGACATATGCAACAACTTTTCCTAATCTTGATGATGAACCCGAATATTGTGATCACCAAGAGTACACAGGAGAAGTTGCATTAGCTTCTGGAAAAATTCTTTCAGATACTGATTCCGATTCTGACGAAGAAGTATTCCATGAAGATCCAGTTGTTAATAATCTTCTTAAGGAATTTCATCAGAAACTCTAGGAGGCTGAAGCACCATCTTCAGTGAGAAAGTTAAATATGACAGACTTTGTATTCGGAATAAAGACTTGCAAGACCAACTTGATTCTATTGGTGCAAGAGATTATCTCAACGAAATACGAATACTTAAAGAAGAAATTATCGGAAGTCGAGATCGGGAAATTACTCTTCAAGCAAAGCTAGATAACTTGGAGAACATTGAGATGAACTTGTTATTTGATTCAGAACGAGAAGATCTCAAACTTCAATGTGAATCATCCAAGAATGATCTAGTTATTGCACTTGAAAAGGTCAAAAGGTTGGAAGAAGAAAACTCGAGATTAAAAGAGAGTTTGTCTAGAAATAGCAGCTCATATAAATTATCCTCGATATTAGGAGCATGTAGAATTCATCATGATACACGAGGATAGGGATATGAAGGAATAGACGCTCCTAGTATTTGCAAAGAGGTAAAATTTGTCAAAGCTAAAGATTCTTCTCAACTAAAACCTTCCACGGTTGAAAAAAGTAAAGTATCCTACCAACTGCAGATGATGAAAAGAGGAAATTATGTCAAGCTCCAAAGCAAGCACATACAAATTCAGGTAACACTAAATATAACTTTTTCCATTCTACTAAACATTGTTTTTATTGTGGAAAACCAGGTCACTTGCAAAGGAATTGCATATTTCTTAAACGAGATAAAACCAGATCCGATTCTGTTAAGATGACAAGATCTGATGTTCCAAACTGGAGAAAAAATAAGTCTCATAATACCAATTTTTCCAGTATTTCCCCCAAGAAGTTTCATAATTATATTGGGGAAAAAAAGAAATGCCTTGCTCTAAAAGCTGCTCAGAAATGGGTACCAAAGAAGACCAATAAAGAAACGAGTACTATTAAGAAGGATCTCTCAGACAAGAGTTCGACAAGGGATAACGTCTTAAAAAGGTATGAAACAGTTGTTGAAAGTTTCAAGGAAGTTGTTAAATTCCTAGAGTCCATGCATGATTTTCTTTCGAATACATGTTGTGAGCAAGATTTTGTTCACCTCAACACAACCTGATTGTGAGCAAGATTTTGTTCACCTCAACACAACCTGATTGTGTTGGAAGTGCATCCTCACCAAGAAGCCCTTCTATATACGCTGAGGATCAAAAAAAAATTGGGGCGTACATATTATGTTGGGTAATTTTTGAAAATGTGGAACAATTTATTGTTTCGAGCTGAGTTTAACTCGCTTACATATTTCTCGAAGTATATGTGGAATCTTTTTGCTTTAACCAAGTTCATCTTTACCCGTGATGAATGTCATGATGACGTTTCAATCTTGAAAATAGCTTTGATGACGATAGTTGTGAATAACGACTGTTATAACATTATAGAAAAATGTTTCAATGATTCAAATCTAGAGTTGAAATTACGTAACCATCTATGGATATAAGCATATATAGTGTGTTCGCACATTAGTGTATAAATCCATGTGTCAGAACCCAAGTGTGTGCATATGTGTACATACGGTATTGGTGAAGGAGACAGGTTGGGTACGCGTACCAGCGGAAGTTTTCAAACCGAAAATTTCTACTGAGTTTGTAGTTTGCAAACTAGTAAACCAGTCACCTTAGGTACCCCGTACGCGTACTCACGGAGGTTTCGAACCGAAAATTTCTGCAAGTTTGTAAACTCAAATCCGGTAGCTAAGGTACCCGTACGCGTACCCAAGCTGGTTATATTCCTCAAATCGGAAGTT
Source organism: Papaver somniferum (assembly GCF_003573695.1). Taxonomy (NCBI): domain Eukaryota; kingdom Viridiplantae; phylum Streptophyta; class Magnoliopsida; order Ranunculales; family Papaveraceae; genus Papaver; species Papaver somniferum. Next base: position 252,957,835 of record NC_039364.1, read on the forward strand.
CATGAACTTAAACAATAAATTAATAAGGAATGCAAATCTTTGCAAACAGTGGCTATATTGTTCATGAATTGATTCAAATGAATCAAACCGATTTTGTTTCAATTGTTTCTATATATAAAGATCCAAGCAATTGAACAAATCTTCAACTAGTTCTTTTGAAGTCATTGGAACTAGTTATGAGAAAGATGAATATGGATAAATACCACATATATGATTCTTAATTACCTAACTTGATTTATGATTGAAATTCGTAAGTATAACAGGTTAGAAGCAATAATCAAAGCCATTGGATGTTGGTTTTTATTGTCAAAGAAACTTTTTCATACACTTTTAGTAACCATTCTTGGTGTAAATCCTTTTTGAAAAGGTTATTCTTCCTTCTAAGAATATCAATTCTTGGTTATACAAGTTTGTATCTTAGAAAAGATGATCACAATACTTGATCTTCATGATTTCATATAGTGTAATGTTACCATGAGATAGTTCTAAATTTTTAGTAACACAATCTCATGAGAAACTTTCAATGATTGGTTCTTAAATCATATCTCCTTGTAGGATTTCTAAAATCCAATATATAAATCCTTCTCTCTGAAGAAAGGTCACTCTTGCTGTTCTTTAGGGAATACCATTTTATGGGGGAGAGTTCTTAAATGAACTCGTGTTTAATGGTCATATCTTTGTAGGGAGAAGCGGGTTTGGAACATGTAGGGGTTAACTTGTATCTTAATAAACTCCTTGATGAAGTCACTAAGTTTCGACTCTGTGATATCGTCTAAACAAAGTTGATATGTTTCTTTCTTTTGGTCATGAAGTGTCTCCGTGAAAATTTCATGAGGATCCCACTAGTTTTTGTACCTTTGCCAATTTTTATTGACAAAAAGGGGGAGAATTGATGTGTAGTTCACACTACAAATACATATGGTTTACGGATCATTATGTAAGGGGAGTGGTTTTCATGTTGAGATGGAGTATTGACTAAGGGGGAGTGATACATATCACCGTAGTATTATTGTCAAAGTTGTGATACAATGAAACTTTGATGTTATGTAATAATACTATGATGGATCTTCAACAAGTACAGGATGAACACACGCAGAGTTGAAGAACCAAGGAAATCAAGCATGTAGGATTTTGGAGATGTAATGTTTTTAACAAGTATAATCCATATGTAAAATGGTCTTGTCGCTAAAATTGACAAAGGTGGGAGATTGTTAGAGCATTTTTCGGTTGAACCCACTAGCATTGGTATGTCAAGTTAGTTGTCAATTTTAGTTTCCAAAATGCATTCTTGATTTAGCATACTAAAAATAGTTTCGGACTAGATTAGGTCTAAGAAGTTGAATCGAAGCTATCCCTAAAGGATGAAGATTACAAGAAGACATCAACAAGTATTTCATCAGCAAAGGTATGTAATTGATTTCATTTGGATTCTTGTTCAATTCTACCTTTCTAATCTATAGAGATAAATTCTCACTCTATGGAACAATTCCTATGACGGTAATGTACATTTCTCCCTTATAAAGCATAGTTTGGACAACTTAGGCAAGTTAAAGAGTGATCAGGATTCATTCTTGGGAAAGCTAAATCGACGGCTGTAATATGATCAGTTTAATTAACTTTCGATAATAAATGTTCTATTAATATTTCATAATAAATGTTTGTTTAATTAATCAAATAAATACACTTTCATTAATACAGTACATAATAAATTTATTTTATACTAAGTTATTTGACACTAATGGTGGTTGTGATGGTGGGCGGGGGTGGTAGATCAGCGGTGGATGTTGGTGAGAATGGTAGAGTGATGACGTTAATGGTGGTGGTGGTGGAAGAAGTAGTGGTAGTGGGATGAGAAAGGTATCCCAAGGTAGATAAATTAATTAGTTACCCTTGGTTTATTCTCCTTATTTGATACAGTATTAGTTTTAAAAAAATCATTTAATTTTTGTAAACTAAAATAAATATTACAGGCCAGATTTTTATCGGGTCGGGACCGGAAAAATGATGAACGGTTGAGGACTATAAAGAAACCAAGCTCTGAATGTCAGATACCAAACCAGGATGCTTTGGATTCATTCTTGAGAAAGTTTTTATTTTTTTTGAAGCAAAGAAGCTAAATCTACGCCAGAAAAATAATTAGTTTACTTAACTTTCAATAAAAAATAATTTATGGATAATTCATAATAAATTTTTTAACTAATCAAATAAATATATTTCATTAATACAATACATAATAAACTTATCTTATATTAAATCAATTGACATTAATGATGGTTGTGGTGGTATGAGGGGGTGGTGGATCAGCGGTGGGGATAATGGTGGTGGGTGTTGATGAGAATGGTATAGTGATGACGTTAATGGTGGGGTTGGTAGAAGTAGTGGTAGTGGGATGAGAAAGGTGTCATAAGGTAGATAAATAACATAATTACCCTTGGTTTATTTTTGTTATTTGATATTAGTTTTTAATTTTTTTTTATTTCTTTAATTTTTTTAAATTTATAATAAATATTATAAGCCAGATTTTTGTCGGGTCGGGACAGGAAAGAAAATGAACAATTGAGGACTATAACGTAACAAAGCTCATTCTGAAAGTTAGATACCAAACCAAGATAAATAGCCATTGTAATTGAAAAAATTACCATACAAAAAAAAACTGTAAAATTATTTTTTTAACGTATTAATCTAAATTTTGCATTTGTGACGAGTTAGAAAAGATAAAGAGCGACTGAGATTTATTTAGGAAAAAGATAAATCAATGGTTGTGGTTGTTTACATCATTATTGTATCATTAACTTCAGATAATTAATATTTTACTAATCTCTCATTATAAATGTCTTAATAATATACTTTCATTAAATAAATAATAAATTTATTAATAATCATTACAGATGATTGGGGTGGTCTTTTGTGAGGGTAGTGCATAGAGCCTGTGACGATAATGCTGGTGGTGGAAAACGTAGTGGTGGTGGGTGGTTCTGGTGATGGTAGTGCATGTGCTCAATGTGTCGGTCTATGTCTTTAAAACACATGTAACATTATTATGGAAGTTGTGGTTGATTTTTTTAATTTGAAAATAAGATGGTTATTTATACAAAAGAAACAATTGTACATGCTGACCATAATTTTTTCCCGAAAAAAACCCAGCGATGATAGGGATAGTAAAGGTTCTCAGTTGATCCCAGTACATGTTTCACCCAGTGATTTTTTCGAGACAAATATTTCGGTCAACCTAGCAATAAAAAAACATAACAATTAAAAAACAGGGGAAAAAATTGTCACTTTATACAGAGCCAACAAAAGAATGACAAGGGTTTAAATTGACATAACTTTTTTTACTTACTATGGAGGCCGTGCCGTTACGGCACGGGTGAAGTTCTAGTATGTATATATACTTGAGGTTATTTGATTCATGACTTTGGTGACAATACCCTTTATACCTATAGAGGATCTCATGTTATAGTGAATGAGATTACGAATTCAACGAGCCAAGAATCACTCAATTCCGAGTTATAACGATGAAGTTATGAGTGATTTATTAAAGTAACAATTATAAGTGTTGTTGTAATTGTTACAGTTCGTTAGTAGGAAACAATCCATGGACTGTTTATAACGGTTCACGGACTTGGGCCCAATTACATGATTAAAAGGCATTTTTGGTCAAGTTGGTGATGTTTCCTTATCTAGGCAAGATGGCTATTAATCCAAACATATTTGATTACCATATTAAAGTGTTTGTGATAACTTTTAATTCCTGCCTAAGTTAAAATGTGATTTATTCACATAAATACAATATTTGCAAATTAATTATTTATTTAATTATTTTGGCAAGAGTTGTAACTTAGGAAAGACTCCCAAAATTAGGAGAGTCTTGAAAAAGGAAAATAGCTTGCGTAGCTTCCAAGTTATTGTTCACTATAAATAAAGGGTTCATGAGTTTACATGTTTTTTATCCCCTTTGGAAAATTTGGTGTAAGCTTCATAAGGTTGTTTTCCATGTCTTTTGTTCTTCTTGAACAAGAGTGAGATAAAAGTCTTTGTATTTGGGATCACAAAGCCGAGTTGGATTTAATCTTCGTGATTGATTATACAACTTGTAATCTAGGTTTTTCACCTCTTGTCTATTTTAAGATTTTCTCTTCTGATATAAAACCATTCAAGAATTGTTGATCATAAACCCTAGGTTTTGATAGATTTCAGTTTCCGATCGTATACCAACACTTGTTAGTCGAAATCAGAAGCTAGAAAGAAAACTTCGATTAAGGTATCTCGTAAAAATCCTTTTGAAGTTTTAAACAAGATATCTCTAGATTTATTCTAGTTGTTCTTGTTGTAGAGTTATTAGGTTTCTCTTCCTATTATTGAAGAGTATAATAATCCCTAATCTACAAGTTTGTTTTTGATATTATTTTTACCTAGTAATTTTTTTTTTTATCAAAACACACACAAGATTTTCAAAACTTTGATTCACATCTAAAGGGAAATCAAACCGGTGTTTTGTGCAAACAAAATATCAAATCATATCAGTCGTGTTGTTGTATCTTCTAAAGAGAGCTGTGGGTTCTGCTAGAAGATTTGCGTGAATAATTTCTAAAGAGAATCGGTATTCTGCTAGGAATTCTACAAGTGCTGAAGTAGATATTACATCTATTCCGAATAGGTAGTAGGAAATTGGTGTAACAGCTTATAATCAGTGTGTGTTTATTCTGGACTAGGTCCCGGGGTTTTTCTGCATTTGCGGTTTCCTCGTTAACAAAATTTCTGGTGTCTTTGTTATTTCTTTTCCGCATTATATTTTGTTATATAATTGAAATATCACAGGTTACGCGTTAAGATCAATCAATTAGAATATCCAACCTTTGGTTGTTAATTTACATTGACTGGCACTTGGATATTGGTCTTGGGTACCATCCAATTTTATCTCTCTAGTATTTGATAAAGACTCGCAGATTTCCATTTGCTTGAGTAAGGATCAAATCGAGAGATAGAGATATTAACTCCTTGATATACTTTTTATTAAGATTGAGTCTGACTGTCTAGTTGATTCTCTTAAAAGTATATTAGAGTTAGTCCATACAGATTGCTAATCGAAATATTGGGTGAGGTTATTGGACCCCCGCTTTTTCAATTGGATGACTGCAATGAGCAGATGATGGTGGTACCACAGAGAATGGAGGAGTCAGTTTTTGTATGGACTGAACGAGTTACATATGCAATTCAGGCACTGGTGGTTAGACAGGGAGATGGCAATACTGCGGAAGCTGCAATTGTCGCGACAGAATGAATAGATGTATGATTAGGAATTTCAACGGGTGGTCTCTCGGATTATGAAACTAGTGAATGCAACTGCATATGGTTATGAAGGAGTTAAGTGTGACTGAGTTGCAGTACGAGCTTAGCTGAAGCTGAGATGTGTCTGTTGCAGTTTATGGAAGTGATATATTGCAGGTGGTTTTGAGGTTGTGAGCTGCAGGAGATGGATCTGATGGCAGTGATGAGTACTTGAAGTTGCAGTTCAAGGTGTTGGTTGTGTATGGAGACTGAGATGATTGCAGGTGTGTTGCAATAGGCTAGATGAAGTTGTACATGTGATGGCTAGTTGAGACAAAGAGAAGTAGAATTACAGCTGCAAGTCGAGATGTTGCAGTTGAGCTACAATACGAAGTTAAAAGTGTTGATGTTGTTTATTTCCAGATCGAGAAGAAGATTGCAGTTAACAGATAAATGGATTTGGTGGAATGATGAAGTTGAAGATTGAAGTTGCAGTTAAGTTGGTGACAGAGACAAGGATTTGGTGGTTACTGCAATGAAGAGATTATGCTGCAGTTAAACAAGACTTCGTTACATTGTAACTGAGGAGAAATGAAATCAACGGCTAGGTATGAAATTGGCATGAGATGGAGTTGTCTGTATGCTTGGTGTTGGTGTGCTAAAAATTGTTGTTGCTGCAGTTTACAAGGGAGGTGTAGCTGGGAAGTTTTGCACCATAGAATCGCAAGATGGAGAAGCAGAAGAGCAGTCATGCACAATGATTGTGCAACACAAAAGATGGCTTGCAAAAGGCCTAGGCCAAGGTGACTCAGAGCTGACTTGTTCTTGACTCAGCCTCTGACTCAATAACGCCGTTAGTGTCCGTTAACTCGACCGTCAAATTTAACAAGCTGGCCGTTATGTTTGACCGATGACCTGGTGGACTTTGCCGGTCACCTGAGCTACTAATCCGACCATTTTTTGGCCAACTTTCGGCACCTCCACCAGTTTTCCGGCGACCACTTTTGGGGCATATTTTCTACATGGGTATTTTCACGTATGGGCTTGGTGAGTTACATTGGATATGAGTTTTTGGATTAACCTAGTTTTGGAAAGAGGAAAAGCTACAAAAAGGAACAGTTTTCTACAACTTTGAAAATCACGTACCATTAATACTTGGAGATTTTGGAGATAGCGGCAACTAGGGTTTGCTTTCATTTATCTTTCATCTTTTTCATTTTTATTATTGATTACGATGAATTTAAAATCTATGAGTAGCTAAACTCACATTATTGGTTAAGGGTTTAAAGTTGATTTCTCAACATGATATTTGATTCGATGCATTAGTTTTGTCTCAACTTTATTGTTTGTGATTCATTATTAATCTTGTCACATGATTTGATTGCTTGTCTGGTTGAGTCCGGAATCAATTGGATTTGCATTCATTTCTATTGCTAAATTAGGATTTTCAATACAAAAAAGTTGTCAATTCCTGATTGCAAGTAGCATAGTGTAGTTATTACTTGTAGTGATACATCTTTATAATTACATATGAATCATAACCTTTGTTAAAAAAGATTAGTGCTCTTACACGTTCGTTTGCATTGATTATGTTAGAGCATTGCTCGGTCGAACTCGCATGTGTTGCTATCTCAAGCATGTTTGTCAATGTTAGTGATCAAAACTATAAGTCTTGATTTCTAGCCTATTTACAGATGTCTCAGACTAGGACATAGATAGTGTACTTGAGCTTAGATCTCTCGATGTTCATCTCTTGAAGACGAAGAACTACTAAGGGGAGCTTGTGGAACTTCTTCGACAAAAGGTATGTGGAGACTTGAACTCATCTATCACTTGAAAAGTATATTTCTACTATCTCCTATATTGAGACATAAGTCGTGTTAAGATATAGTTTTCTCTATACACATTTGAGATTTCGAGCTGAGTATATCTCGCTTACATATTTCTCGAAATATGTGTTGGTAAGCTTTCGTTTCGACCAAGTTAATCTTATATCATGAGAAAATTGTCGAGTTACATCTTACATGGTTTATGTGGTTCAATCATTTGATATAGGCTTGGAATGTTTTAATAATGATTATTTCAATATCTTGAAAATTGCTTTGATGCTGATAGTGTGTGAAAACCGCTATTGTCATTATAGAAGAATGTTTGAATGATTGAAATAAAGAGTTGATAATATAACCATCTTTGGATATAAGCATATATAGTGTGTTCGCACATTAGTGTATAAATCCATAAACCGAAAACCAAGAGTATGCATATGTGTGTATACGAAATTGGTGAAGGAGACAAGATAAGTATGCGCACCTGTACGCATATTGGCGGAAGTTTTCGAACCGAAAATATCTGATGAGTTTGGGAATTACAAACTCCTAAACTAGTCACCTTAAGTATGCGTACCCGTACGCATACTGGCGGAAGTATTCGAACCGAAAATTTCTGCTGAGTTTGGAAACTTAACAAAATCAAAATCCGGTTGCTTAAGTACGCATACCCGTACGCAAACTTAAGATGGTTACTTTGTTAAATCGGTCAGTTCATGGACTTAAACATTTAAATCATAAGGAATGCAATCTTTGCAAACCGTGGCTATAATGTTCATGATTGATTCAAGTGAATCAAACCGATTTAATTTCAATTGTGTTTTCTAAGCAATTGAACAACTATTTAACTAGTTTCATTTGAGTCATTTGAACTATTTATGGTTAAGATGAATAAGGTTGATATGAGAGTAATCATATGGATAACCTTGGTTAACTATTTGTGAACCAACCTGGTGTACACGTTTAGGTACGGTTACATAAAACTAAATGAGGGTACATTTCATTTGTGTGTAACAATATAATTTCGATCTAACAGTTGAAAGATATTATCTTGGTTGAATCAGGGTTTTCATCTAACGGTGATTATTGAATGCTTTGTTACCAAGGAAACTTGGATTGCAAACCTTGATTTGAAAACTATATAAAGGATAACTCTAGCAACTGGGAAACCTAATCCACACACCTCATGTGTGTTACTAGTTGCATAACTAGAGTCAATTCTCCTTTAACCTTAGGTTTCTACTCGAGACCCTGTAGGTTAACGACTTGAAGACTTCATTGGGATTGTGAAGCCAGACCCAACTATTATCTTTGTAATTGCGTGATCTGATCTTGCTGTTTCTATCGTGTTGAGTGCAATTAAAATAATTGGCTCGAGATTTTATATCTCCGATAGGCAAGATAGAAAAGTAATCACAAACAAACTTCGTCTCATCATTTGTGATTCCACAATAACTTGTTTCGCTAGTCGATTAAGTTTATTGTGAGGTGATTGATAATTACTAGGCTATTCTTCGGGAATATAAGTCCAGTTTATTAATTGGTTCCTGTTCACCTTGATTTATCAAAAGACGGAAGAAAAAAAACTTTTGGGTATTTCTGTGGGAGACAGATTTATTCAATCCTATAAACTTTTCTGTGTGAGACAGATTTGTCTATCAAGTCTTCGACTTTGGGTCATAGAAACTCTTAGTTGTGGGTGAGATCAGCTAAGGGAATCAAGTGTGTAGTATCCTGCTGGGATCAGAGAGTAAGGAGTGCAAATGTACCTTAAATCAGTGTGAGATTGATTAGGGTTCAACTACAGTCCAGTCCGAAGTTAATTGGCAGTAGGCTAGTGTCTGTAGCGTCTTAATACAGTGTGGTGTTCAATCTGGACTAGGTCCCGGGGTTTTTCTAGATATGCAGTTTCCTCGTTAACAAAATTCTGGTGTCTGTGTTATCACAGGTTGTGCGTTAAGATCAATCAATTAGAATACCTAACCTTGGGTTGTTGATTTACTTTTATTGACACTTGAACATTGGTCTTTGGTACCGTTCAAGTTATTCCTCTTATTTAATAGGGATCGCAGATTTCTATTTGCTGATTGCGGATTGATCTAAGAGTTAGAGATATTAAACTCTTTGATAAACTTTACTCTAGATTGAGTCTGACTTTCTAGTTGAAGACCTCTTATTCAATCGGGCACTCAGATTTCCAAATGAATTGTTGGGTGTGGTTGTTAGACCCCCGCATTTTCAATTGGTATAAGAGCAGGCAAACACATTAAAGACCTCATAAGTCTGTGTTTGTAGCGATCTGATATGGACAAAGGTGCTATCTCTATAAACGTACCACCAGTCTTCGATGGCTCTAATTACTTGCGGTGGAAAATTTCTATGCGTGCCTTTCTTCAAGCGCGTGATTTTCAATCATGGGTTTATGTAGTTAATGGCTATGATGCTCCCATCGTGGCAATAGGGAATGCAACTGTTCCAAAGAACATTGGTGAATACAATGCTGCCGAGATACTTGTTGCAAAGCAAAACTCTGACGGTTTGAATGCCATCATTCATGCCATTACCCCAGATCTTCAGCACCATGTGACTACGTGCACTCGGTCTAAAGATACGTGGGATATCTTAGAAACCGTATTCGAAGGAAATACCAGTGAGAAGGAAGCTATGCTTCAAAACCTTAATTCCGATTGGGAAAAACTTTGTATGGTAGATGGAGATTCATTTGATGAGTTTAATCACAAAGTGTCTGAAATTGTTAATGCATCCTTTGCATTGGGTAAGACTATTCCTGAAAAGGACATTGTGATGAAAACTCTCAGATCGCTGCCATCTAGATACGATTCTAAGAAGCATGTCATCATTGAGGGAAATAACCTTGATAATCTTTCCAGAAACACGTTGGTTGGAAAGCTAAAGATCTTTGATCATGAGCATACATCCAAAATCGGAAAGGATGTTGCCTTCAAAGCACAAAAGAACACTAAATTACTTGACAAAAGTAAAAGTGTTTATGTCTCAGAGGATGATCTTTCTGAGACTGATTCATCAGATGAAGATCTTGACAAATCAGTCTCTATGATCACAAGACAGTTTAGGGATCTTCTATTGAAGAGAAGTAAACGGTTTTCAAGAGACAAACCTAGGTCGTCAGTTAAACCTCACAATCGCAATCCTCCTAAAAACAAGGATTGAAAAAGCGGGGGTCTAACAACCTCACCCAATATTTCGATTATCAATCTGTATGGCCTAACTCTAATATACTTTCTAGAGAATCAACTAGACAGTCAGACTTAATTTAGAGAAAAGTATATCGAGGAGTTAATATCTCTCTCTTGATTTGATTTTACTCAAGCAAATAGATATCTGCGAGTCTTTATCAAATACAAGGATAATAAACTTGGATGGTACCAAAGAGCAATATCCAAGGATCAATCAATTTCCAATCAACAACCAAAGGTTGGATTTTACAATTGATCGATACAAACGCACAACCTGGGATATTTCAATTATATAACAAAATATAATGCGGAATAGAAATAACACATACACCGAAAATTTTGTTAACGAGGAAACCGCAAATGCAGAAAAACCCCGGGACCTAGTCCAAATTGAACACCATACTGTATTAAGCCGCTAAAGACACTAGCCTACTACAAACTAACTTCAGTCTGGACTGTAGTTGAACCCTAATCAATCTCACACTTATTCAAGGTACAGTTGCGCTCCTTACGTCTCTGATCCCAGCAGGATACTACACACTTGACTCCCTTAGTTGATCTCACCCACAACCAAGAGTTGCCACGACCCAAAGTCGAAGACTTTAATAAACAAATCTGTATCACACAGAAAAGTCTACATGGATAGATAAATCAGTCTCCCACAGATAAACCTAAAAGTTTTGTTCTGTCTTTTGATAAAAATCAAGGTGAACAAGAACCAATTGATAAACCAGACTTATATTCCCGAAAAACAACCTAGTATTATCAATCACCTCACAATAATCTAAATTGTATGGTAGCGAAACTAGATATTGCGGAATCAAAAACGAAGAGACGAAGATGTTTGTGATTTCTTTTTATCTTGACCTATCGGAGATATAATCTCAAGTCGATTATTCCAATTGAACTCGTAAGATAGAAAATGGTAAGATCAGATCGCTCAACTACAAGAGAAGTAGTTTCGTCTGGCTTCACAATCCCAATGAAGTCTTTCAGTCGTTAATCGACAGGGTCTCAAGAAGAAACCTACGATTAAAGGGGAATCGACTCTAGCAAACTAACTAGTATCACACAGGATGTGTGGGGATTAGTTTTGCACAGTTGCTAGACGTCTCCTTATATAGTTTTCAAATCAGGGTTTGCAATCCAATTTACCTTGGTAACAAAGCATTCAATATTCATCGTCAGAGGAAAAACCTGATTTATCCAAGCTAATATCTTTCAACCGTTAGATCGAAACTTAGCTTGTCACACACACAAATGAAATGTATTTATTTAGGTTTGAGTAACCGTACCTAAACGTGTACATTGGTCGGTTCACAAATGGTTGACCAATGGTTAGCCATATGAGTGCTTTCATATCAACCGTATTCATCTTTCTCATAACTAGTTCAAATGACTCATAAGAACTAGTTCAAGAGTTGTTCAACTGCTTAGGTATTTATACATAGACACAATTGAAACAAAATTGGTTTGATTCATTTGAATCAATTCATGAACAATATACCCACGGTTTTCAAAGATTGCATTCCTTATAATTTATTGTTTTAGGTTCATGAACTACCGATTTGAGAAATAACCGGCTTGGGTACGCGTGCGGGTATGCGTACCTTAGCTACCGGATTTTGAGTTGGTTTTAGTTTCCAAACTCAGCAGACTTTTTCGGGTGAAAAAGTTCCGCCAGTACGCGTACGGGTAAACGTACCTAAGGTGACTGGTTTTTGAGTTCGTAAACTTCAAACCCAGCAGAATTTCACGGACGTGAACTTCCGCCAGTACGCATACCCAACATGTCTCCTTAACCAATACTGCATGCACACATATGCACACACTTGGTTTCCGACACATGGATTTATACACAAATGTGTGAACACACTAAATGCTTACATCCATAGGTGGTTACACATTCTCAACTCTACATTTCAATCATTGAAACATTCTTCTATAATGTTATACAGTCGTTAGACATAAAGAATTGACTATCGTCATCAAAGCTATTTTCAAGATTGAAACGTCATCATGACTTTCGTCACGGGTAAAGATGAAGATGGTTAAAGCAAAAGCTTACTAACACATATTTCGAGAAAAAGATAGGCGAGTAAACTCGGCTCGAAATAACAAATGTGTATGTATGAAAACTATCATACTTATACGACCGTTGTCTCAAGAGTAGGAGATAGAGTAGATAGACTTTTGAGTGACAAGATGAGTTCAAGTCTCCACATACCTTTTAGTCGGATGAAGTTTCACTGGTTCCTTGAGTAGTTCTTTGTCTTTGCAAGATAATCGCCATGGAGTCTGGAGCTCAACTATTCCTAACTATCCTAGACCGAGACTTAGTCATAAGTATACTAGAAATCAAGACATATAGTTTTGATCACTAATATTGAAAAACATGCTTGATATAGCAACGCATGCGAGTTCGACCGAGCAAATATTGACTAATATTGATAGTTTTGTCAATTTTAGTGACAAAACTATCAATACACATGGATTACAAAATAAAAAAACTTTGTAGCTTCTCGTACACATGCTTGGTCTCTTTGGCGATTCAACGTTACTCGAAAACTTCGTCTTTTCCAAGTACTCCCATGATTCCGAAGGTTGTAAGTTCAGCATCATAGTTTTTGAAGTTCCGTAGCCATAACAATGAGAAAACAAAAGCTCTCGGTCATTGTTATACAGTGTCATAGTATTATTACACATCATCAAAGTTCTCATATCACAACTTCGACAACAATACTATGGTGATATGTATCACTCCCCCTTAGTCAATACTTCGTCTCAACATGAAAACCACTCCCCCTTACATAATAACCCGTAAAGCACGTAAATCATATGTATTTGTAGTGTGAACTACACATTAATTCTCCCCCTTTTTGTCAATAAAATTGGCAAAGGTACGAAAACGAGATCCTAATGAAAATTTTCATGGAGATACTTCAAGACCAAAGAAAAGTACATACCAACGTGTTTAGATGCAATCATAAAGCCGAAGCTAAATGCATTCATCACAGAGTTTATAAAGATACAAGATAACTCCTCAAATATTCCACAGCCACACTCCCCATAAAGATATGGAAATTAAGTGCAATTTCAAAAGAACTCTCCCCTATTTGATGTCATTCCCAAGAGAACAACAAGAGCGACCTTACTTTTACAAGAAAAGAAGGATTTTAGTGGACACTAAGATACTTAGAAGATACTCTACTAGAAACAAATGTGGAAAAAGAACTTTACACCTCAAGAAGTTTCAAACTCAATTGTCCAAAAGATTGAGATAAGCACAGGGGAAAGAGTTATGAATTACTAATGGACCAGAACAACACCAATAGACTGTCGTAAGTTTTGAAACGTAGCATTATTTAATGGTTTGGTGAGAATATCAGCCAGTTGTTGTTCTGATGGCACAAATTCCATAGTAATGATACCATTCTCATAAAGATCTCGAATAAAATGATACCTTATGTCTATGTGCTTAGTCCTTGAGTTCTCAACTGGATTTTCTGTTATACGAATTGCACTGGTATTGTCGCATAATATTCTCATCATTCCAGTGTTGATTCCATAGTCAGCAAGCATCTGTTTCATCCATAGAAGTTGAGTACAACATGAGCCTGCAGCAATGTATTTTGCTTCACATGTTGAGAAGGATTGTGAATTTTGTTTCTTGCTATGCCAAGCCACAAGATTCATTCTTACATAGTAGAAACTCCCTGAAGTACTTTTTCTATCTTCCACACATCCTGCCCAATCAGCATCTGAATAGGCAGAAAGATCAGTGTTAGTATCAAAAGTGTAGGATAGACCATACCCTGCAGTGTGATTAATGTAGCGTATAATCCTTTTTGCAGCTGCAAGATGAGATTCCTTCGGATTTGCCTGAAACCTAGCACAACAACCAACACTAAAAGCAATATCAGGTCGAGTAGCTGTAAAATATAGAAGGCTTCCAATGATAGATCGATAGAGTTTTTGATCCACGTGTACTCCTTTATCATCTCGATGGAGTTTACCAATGGTAGGCATAGGAGTTAGTTTAGGACTGGACTTATCTAGGCCAAATCTCGAGACAAGATATTTAACATATTTCTCTTGAGATAAGTAGATTCCATCCTTGTGTTATTGAATTTGTAAACCCAAAAAGAATTTTAATTCACCAACATTGCTCATTTCAAACTCCTTACCAAGGGAAACTTGAAATTCTTGTGCAAGTTTCTCTGATGTTGATCCATAGATGATATTAGAGCTGGCAAACGGGCGGGCCGGGGCTGGCTTGTTACGGGTTACACGGGTTCGGGTTAACACGGGTCCAAGCTTGCGGGTTGATATTCTTCACGGGTCGTCATTTCATCAACCCGCACCCGTAGCAGGTAAAACCTGCAGGCTTACGGGTTACCCGGCTTGTTTAATTAATATTAATCTAAAACTTAATGAAGTTAATTTGTGGTCCTGTTTAAGCTTTGAGCATCTTAAATCTCTATTCAACACAAAAATCAAACAAGGATCCATTCAATTTCAACACAAAAATCAAATACAGATCCACTCAACACAAAAAATCATGAGCTACATCTGCATCTTCATCTTCACAACCCTGTCCTAACATACATATAAGTATGCACTTTCTCAAACAACATCAAGAAACCACAGTTGCCGCAATTCAATCCCCCAAAATCATTACCTATAGCTACTCCATCCATCGAACACAATCAACAACAATTTAGACCAAAACCAAAACCCGAAATCCCCAATTTCAACTGTTGTTTCTGTAATAGAAATTAGCCTCCGGTTCTTCACTGATTTCCTCCATTAACACCAGCTGCTTGGATGAGGCTACTTGAAATCTTCCATTGATCCATTCGATTAATCACTGAACTAGATATCTGCACCCAACCCCATTCATTTGTATCTTTACTTTTTTCAATTAATTTAACTGATTTCCTCCACCTTCAATTCAAATCCATTTCCACCTCTTCAGTAGATTTTGTGTCACCTACACCTCAAACCAGTTTAAACCCCAACTAAATCATATAACAAAAACCCTAATTTCAGACCCCCATCGACAAACCCCTTTTACTCAATCTTCATCTGATTCCAGAAACTGAATCCACCCTGGTCCCTAGACGTCTTCTCGATCTGCTCTCATCCACAAGCAACAATCCCTAATCCCTATCCTAACTCAGGATTAAACCCATCAAGTAATTCTTCATAAACTCTCGATTTCTACTCAGCACGGCTTCATATTCTCAATTTCTCCCCCGAGTTCTTCACGAATTGATCCCTAACCCTAACTCTGAAATAAAAAAGCATAACTTTGTTTGTCTGTATGGAGAGAAGAATAAGATTAGAAGAAGGAGGAGGAGAAATAGGTGGTGAATTGATTGATAGTGGTGGTTCTCTGTATTGGATTAATGGCCGCCCCTGTGAGAGAAAAAGAAGAAGGTCGAACATTTTAGTTTTTTAGGGTTATCAGATGGGTAACGTTGTTTATATATGATACACACGGGTTTACGGGTTGTACCCGCGGTTTTGAGGGCCGGGACGGGTTAGCCCGTTTTCCCACAAGCCGGCATTTCTCCAAACCTAACCCGGCTTGTATAGACACCAACCGAGACGGGTGCGGGTTTTTTACGGTCCGGGCCGGGTAAACCCGCGGGTTTTGGCTTGTTTGCCATCTCTAGATGATATCATTCACATAAACTTGAGCAATAACAACATCTTTTCCACTCCACTTGGTAAACAGTGTTTTATTAGCTCCCCCTCTCGAAAAACCTTTCCCAAGAAGAGATGAGGTCAGTTTTTCGAACCAGGCACGATGTGCTTATTTCAACACATACAACGCCTTGTTGAGTTTAAGGACGTGATCTGGGAAGTCAGGATTTTCAAAACCCTTAGGTTGAGCTACATAAACATCTTCCTTTAAGGGACCGTTTAAAAAAGAGGATTTGATGTCCATTTGAAATAGCTTTACCTTAAGAAAACAAGCATGAGCTAATAATAATCTGATGGAATCAAGGCGTGCCATAGGAGCAAAGGTCTCGTCAAAGTCGATTCCTTCGATTTTTGAATATCCTTGAGCGGCAAGTCTTGCTTTGTTTCTTACAATGGTGCCAAACTCATCAGACTTGTTCTTAAATATCCATTTGGTGCCCACAATATTGATATTTGGAGGACAATGTACAAGCTTCCATACATCTTGTCTTTGAAATTGATTTAGCTCTTCATCAATATTCCTTGGTTCTACTTGAGAGAGATAACAACTAAAATTGCACAGATTTTGAAGTTGTCCTCTAGTCTTTGCAGCAGAGTCTCTTCCTCCAATGATATTGTTCGGATCATGGTTTCTTTGAACCCAGAGGTGTCGTGGGGGGACACGTTCTTGTTCAGCGGGTAGAGTCTGATCAGTATTTTTCTCCTCGTCACTCGAAAGATCAGGATCAGTAACAGTGGGTGTAACTTCAACTGAATCCGGAACTTCTTTGACTTTCTCAGTTGTCTCAGATGGAGGCAATTCAGCAGGAGAAAAACCATGAAAGTCACTAATATCATCAATGATGACATTTGAAGATTCCATCATTACTTGGGTTCTGAGATTAAATACTCGAAAACCATGACTATCAGATGCATACCCCAAAAATATACCTTCATCACTTTTAGTATCAAATCTTCCTCTTTGTTCTCGATCTTTTAGGATATAACACTTACTTCCAAACACTCTAAGATAGTGTAAGTTGGGTTCCCTACCATACCACAACTCATATAGAGTGTTTAGGGTTTTTGACCGTAAGTAGACACGGTTAATCAAGTAAAATGTTGTGAACACAGCTTCTCCCCAAAACCTTAGAGGTAGGTTTTTGTTATGGAGCATGACCCTGGCCATTTCCTGAATATTCATATTCTTTCTTTCTGCAACTCCATTAGCTTGAGGAGTAATGGGTGGTGAGTATTGTTGAATAATCCCCAGTTTATCACAAAATTCAAATACTTTGGTGTCTTTGAATTCAGTTCCACGGTCACTTCTAATTTTCTTTAGTTTGCGACCTTGTTCATTCTGGATTCTATTAACAATAATCTTAAACTCATCAAGGGTTTCATTCTTGTGAGCAATAAATGCTACCCAGGTGAACTCTGGTGTAGTCCATCTACCATAACTAAAGCATACTTCTTTCCTCCAATAGGAGATTGTTGGATTGGTCCAAAGAAATCCATATGAATTAAATCAAGTGGGGATTTAGTGAGAATATATCGAGATGACTTATGGTGGACTTTCGTTTGTTTACCCTTTTGACAGGCACCACATACATCATCTATCTTTGCATTGATTTTGGGAACGCCTCTAACAAGTTATTTGTTAATGATCTTAGTTAAGAGACGATAATTGACGTGACCAAAATGCTCATGCCAAAGATGAGTAGATTCCACTTTAGTCAAATTGCAACAATTACTAAATTGAGTATCGAGGAGATAACAGTTGTTTTTACCACGAGTTCCTTGAAAAATTACTTTTCCAGTTTTGTCTACAATGTCACATCCATTTGCATTGAAGACAACTTTATGGCCTTTGTCACAAATTTGACTAATAGAAAGAAGATTTGCAGTCATACCTTTGACATAGACTACATCATGGATTTCTGGAATGCCGGGAAACTTGATTGTACCCTTCTTGCTAATGTAGCAACAACTCCCATCGCCGAACGTAACTGGTCCTCCTTCAAAATCACCTATGGAAACAAACCACGAAAGGTCACCAGTCATATGTCGACTACAACCACTATCGAGAAACCATTGAAAGGGTGATGTTGATTTTAAAGCAAAAGCTCCCATACTAACACTACTTTTCTGTTTAGAATTTCTTGTTAGCATTGTACTCCTTTTCAGATAAGTAAACAGTTGTTCAGCTTTCTTGTGAAGATTGTTCGCAACTTTTATACTTTTCTGAAAACATGTACATGTATGTTGAGCCAGATTATGAGTCTTACAAAACATACAAGGGTTAACAACAATAATCTTATTTAAGAAGTTCTTCCTGCAATCAAGTTTTCCAAAGTATATACTTTGTTTAACACTTGACTTCAAATCCTTATGCTTTGAAATTTCTGCAGCAAGATCACGATTGATCCGGATTTGTTTATCCAACTTCCTTTGGAGAATGACAAGGTTTTTAGAACATTCTCTAAGATTGTGATGAATTCCTGGTGAAGAGTTTATAGAGACTTTACTGTCCATCTAGTCAGATCGCTTACAAACACAGACTGATAAGGTCTTTAACGTGTTTGCCTGCTCTGATACCAATTAAAAAAGCGGGGGTCTAACAACCTCACCCAATATTTCGATTAGAAATCTGTATGGACTAACTCTAATATACTTTCTAGAGAATCAACTAGACAATCAGACTCAATCTACAGAAAAGTATATCGAGTAGTTAATATCTCTCTCTTGATTTGATTTTACTCAAGCAAATAGAAATCTCTGAGTCTTTATCAAATAAAAGGATAATAAACTTGGATGGTACCAAAGACCAATATCGAAGGATCAATCAATTTCCAATCAACAACCAAAGGTTGGATTTCACAATTGATCGATACAAACACACAACCCGTGATATTTCAATTATATAACAAAATATAATGCAGAATAGAAATAACACCGACACTAGAAATTTTGTTAACGAGGAAACCGAAAATGCAGAAAAACCCCGGGACCTAGTCCAGATTGAACACCACACTGTAGTAAGCCGCTACAGACACTAGCCTACTACAAACTAACTTCGGTCTGGACTGTATTTGAACCCTAATCAATCTCACACTGATTCAAGGTGCAGTTGCGCTCCTTACGTATTTGATCCCAGCAGGATACTACGCAGTTGATTCCTTTAGATGATCTCACCCACAACCAAGAGTTGCTACGACCCAAAGTCGAAGACTTTAATAAACAAATCTGTATCACACAGAAAAGTCTACAAGGATAGATAAATCTGTCCCCCACAGATAAACCTAAAAGTTTTGTTCTGTCTTTTGATAAAAATCAAGGTGAACAAGAACCAATTGATAAACCGAACTTATATTCCCGAAGAACAGCCTGGTATTATCAATCACCTCACAATAATCTAAATTGTATGGTAGCGAAACTAGATATTGCAGAATCACAAACGATGAGACGAAGATGTTTGTGATTTCTTTTTATCTTTCCCTATCGCAGATATAATCTCAAGTCAATTATTCCAATTGAACTCGTATAATAGAAAATTGAAAGATCAGATCGCTCAACTACAAGAGAAGTAGTTTCGTCTGGCTTCATAATCCCAATGAAGTCTTTCAGTCGTTAATCGACATGGTCTCGAGAAGAAACCTACGATTATAGGAGAATCAACTATAGGAAACTAACTAGTATCACATAGGAGGTGTGGGTATTAGTTTTGCACAGTTGCTAGACGTTTCCTTATATATTTTTCAAATCAGGGTTTGCAATCCAAGTTACCTTGGTAACAAAGCATTCAATATTCACTGTTAGATGAAAAACCTGATTTATCCAAGCTAATATCTTTCAATCGTTAGATCGAAACTTAGCTTGTCACACACACAAATGAAATGTATTTATTTAGGTTTGAGTAACCGTACCTAAACATGTACATTGGTTGGTTCACAAATGGTTGACCAATGGTTAGCCATATGAGTGCTTTCATATCAACCGTATTCATCTTTCTCATAACTAGTTCAAATGACTCATAAGAACTAGTTCAAGAGTTGTTCAATTGCTTAGGTCTTTATACATAGACACAATTGAAACAAAATCGGTTTGATTCATTTGAATCAATTCATGAACAATATAACCACGGTTTGCAAAGATTGCATTCCTAATAATTTATTGTTTTAAGTTCATGAACTACCGATTTGAGAAATAACCAGCTTGGGTACGCGTACGGGTATGCGTACCTTAGCTACCGAATTTTGAGTTAGTTTTAGTTTCCAAACTCAACAGACTTTTTCGGGTGAAAAAGTTCCGCCAGTACGCGTACGGGTACACGTACCTAAGGTGACTGGTTTTTGAGTTCGTAAACTTCAAACCCAACAGAATTTCACGGACGTGAACTTCCGCCAGTATGCTTACGGGTACACATACCCAACCTGTCTCCTTAACCAATACCGCATGCACACATATGCACGCGCTTGGTTTCCGGCACATGGATTTATACACAAATATGCGAACACACTAAATGCTTACATCCATAGGTGGTTACACATTCTCAACTCTACATTTCAATCATTGAAAAATTCTTCTATAATGTTATAACAGTCGTTAGACATAAAGAATCGAATATCATCATCAAAGTTATTTTCAATATTGAAACGTCATCATGACTTTCGTCACGGGTAAAGATGAAGATGGTTAAAGCAAAAGCTTGCCAACACATATTTCGAGAAAAAGATAGGCGAGTAAACTCGGCTCGAAATAGCAAACGTGTATGTATGAAAACTATCATATTTATACGACTGTTGTCTCAACAGTAGGAGATAGATTAGATAGACTTTTGAGTGACAAGATGATTTCAAGTCTCCACATACATTTAGTCGGATGAAGTTTCACCGTTTCCTTGAGTAGTTCTTCGTCTTTGCAAGATAATCTCCATGGAGTCTGTAGCTCAACTCTTCCTAACTATCCTAGACCGAGACTTAGTCATAAGTATACTAGAAATCAAGACATATATTTTCGATCACTAATATTGACAAACATGCTTGATATAGCAACGCATGCGAGTTCGACCGAGCAGTGCTCTAACAGGGATGCTGACGAGGCTGATGACGAGGATATGCCACAATGCTTTAAGTGTAAAGGTTTTAGTCATTTTGCAAATGAGTGTCCAAATCGCAGATAATACACTGGGAACAAAGGTCTTGCTGCAACTCTTGATGAAATGTCTGATCACTATGATTCCAATGAAGACGAAAAATCAAGTGTTGCACTTCTTTGTGAAGATATCGATTTTGATAACTGTAGCAATACATACATCAATCTTGATATTCTTCCAGAAAGAAACTCAACCAATATGGAAGAAGAAATTAACCTTTCTGTTGGAAACCCTCTGTCTTATTTTTTAGGTTCCACTATGTGCCTAGCATCTTGCACATCTCTGGCGTCTGAATCAGTTTATCCATTGACATACTCTTATTGTTCACTCAAAGGTCATGAAATTTCAAATTATTTTAAGTATAAACACAAGACGAGACATGTGAAGAGACTTCAACGAAGAGCAAATCGCCTAGCAAACAAGCTCAAACTTAAACTGCTGAGGTATGTAAAATTTTATCCTCTTCAAAGAAGTTGGTTTCCAAAGATAGGTCAAGACCACTAGAGAAAATAGTATGGTCTAAACATGTTGATAGACAGGGATCTATGAATTCCTTTCAAAAGGGTCATGGTGGACAAATTGTTGTTCACCACAACATAACTTGATTGTGTTGTTTTGGTGCATCTTGTCCCATGTGCCTGATTAAAAGAGACAAGATTGTGCACACTTCAGGCTTAAAAGAAAAAAAAAACACTTTTTGTTTTGCTTTTCTTAGATTTGTTGTATGATTTGGAATTCTTTCATATCTAATTGATATTGGAAGGAAGCTCCCTGTTTATTAAAAGAGGGTTATTCTCGACAATTCTACTCTCTTTAGGGTTGTGAATTGTGCGTGCGTGAACCTGTACTGTTTAAGGTTCCGTGACCCTACATTCCTTTTTCCTTCTGAAACTCTTTTCATCTTAAGACTACCTGTTGAGTTTATACTGTGATTTCCTCTCACAAACCCATACATGTATGGAGACTCCAAGCATCATGTGTTCTGATGGAAAAGATGTTAATATGATTGTTAAGCCATCAATCATGAAGGAAAAAGAAAAATCTCCATTGTCTCCAACCTTGAAAAGAAAAAGAACGAATGTGAGGAAGCCAAGAGCCGTTCCTTCAAATTCTCAGAAGTTTTCTGATGTTCTTGAAGAGTTGAAGGAAGCAAGGAAGGAGATTACACAAATAAAGGCTTTTGTTATGAGAACTCTCGAAACTCAGAAGACCCTGGTTCGACATCATCATCCTAGAAGGTTTGTTGGAATTGACTCCTTTCTCCATGAACCCTATGTACCAATGGCTGTTGACGACAAGGAGTTCGGGGACGATAAAGAATTCTTCAGGTCTCAATGTCTAGTAGATCTTCTTTGTTATGTTTTTAGAAGAATAACCAGGGTTTGGAATAGCCATTATTATGAGTATACATAGCTATGTCCAACGATTTTCATCTTCATGTTTTTAGATTTATTTATTTAAATTCTAAGTTTTTGGAAGATGATTTTTGCAATTTTAATCTTTATGATTTTATTATTGCAAATTGTTATGGGATATGTTGTTTACGTCCGTGAACTCGTGACTGTCCCATACTTGTTCAAAGTTATCTCTATTATGTCGATGTGAATGTATTGATGGAAGATAGAATGAACTTTTGGCATTACAAAAGTTAAAGCCTTTTATGTCATATTTTAATGTAAGAAAGGATAAAACTTTTGTTTACGAGGATGAAGCCTATTGAATGTCATTGTGCAAATAGTGATGGAAAATAGGATGAATCCTTGTCTATTCCGCAGTATTTGGTCGATCTCCGATCCACATTTTTGTGCATATACTGTGATTGTTCGATAAGGTTTATTATGTTGAGCACAACCGACTGAGTTGATCATTCTCTTATGATTAACTTAGTAGTTGCTCCGTAAGGTTCCCTATGCCGAGCATAACCAACTAAATTAGTCATTCTCTTTTGGTTAATTTAGTTGTTGCTCCGTAAGTTCTCTTATGTCGAGCATGACCAATTGAATTGATCACTTTGTGATTAATTTGGTTGTATTTTTCTGTTGAACTAACCATGGGTTCTCTTGTGGTTATTTCAATTGAATATTTTTGGATTCATGTCTTTCATGTGATTCGTTTTTCCAAAAGAAATCCTTCTTTTCTTGTGAAAGTAAGGTCGCTTTTGTTGTTCCTTCGAGGATGACATTTTATGGGGGAGAGTTCATTTTGAACTTGTGCTTAATTACCAAATCTTTGTGGGGAGCCTAGTTAGTAATCGGAGTACGGGAAACGTTCGGAACGGGATACATACGAGTATTATACGGATTCCTAAATATCCAATTCGGTCAAAAATCCGGTCAACGGTTCGTCATCCGGCAGTAAGTCGGCACGGCATACGTACGTGTATAATTCAGTTTATCAATGTGAGTTCGGGACTGAAAATTCGGCTTACTTAAATTAATACAAATACCATTTTTGCAATATACATTATTGTTTTCTAGTAATATTGTAGTATATCTGCACATATACGCAAAACAATCACCAACAACCGTCTGTTACAGTGGTTAGTTGATGAGTTAGAGGCATGGAAATGCTAGGTTCGAATCTCTCCATGTGTATATCTTTAGTTAACATTAATTTCCATACGGAAGGGATCGTTTGTTGACATTAATACCTATGAGCTGGCACCGTATTTGTAGGACGGCTTATTCGCGTCGCCGGATTGTTCGCGTACAATCCGGAAAGTCCACCAAAGCTAGGGCTGTTCATGGTCGGTTTTGGTTCGGTTTCTAGCCAAACCAAAACCGAAACCAATATTATTGGTTTCTAAAAATCTAAACCAAACCAATCCATTAACCATTGGTTCGGTTTCCAAATGGTTCCAGTTGGTTTCGGTTTGTCCCAGTGGTTTTTGGTTAACCAATAATTATGTCAAACAAAAAAAAATACACAAATTTACAGATAAAAAAATCGTAGTTGCCGATAGTATTGGTTTACACAAATATACAGACAAAATAAAATCAAGAATAGTTAAAGCTTACTCTAATTCTAGAGATCAAATGAAGATATATAATATATCTTAATTTAGATATTGACAAATAAAAAAGAAGGAAGACGGGAAGAAAAAAGTCGAGTAGCAGCAGCTGTAGTTGAGGGTGGAGAAGGGAGGCGGCTGAGAGAAGGAGAAAGAGAAAGAGGGAGAGTATCATAATGAAATATTAGATTTAGGGTTTCTATTTATCCTCTAAATTAATGGGTAGAATCTAATACTTTTAAATCGACGGTAGAAATTAAGTTTAAAAATTAATCGGTTCCCCAATGGTTTTTGGTTCGGTTTTCAGGTCAAACCAAAACCAAACCAATAATGTCGGTTTTTCAACATTTTTTACCAAACCAATCCAAATCTAAATGGTTTGGTTCGGTTTCTTGCTTATTGGTCTGGTTCGGTCGGTTTCCAACGGTTAACCGACACCATGTTCAGCCCTAACCAAAGCCGCGTCTTCAGTCCGGCATTTCAGTAGTTCGCGCAACATACGCGAATCCGTATGATACGTAAATTCGTGAATGATTCACGTATCATTCGCGAACTTACTAACTAGGGTGGGGAGTGCGGCTGTGGAATTTTTAGGGGTTATCTTGTATCTTTATTAACTCCTTGATGAATACATTTAGCTTCGACTTTATGATTTCATCTAAATTTGTTGGTATGTTAATACACCTTTTGGTCATGAAGTATCTCCGTGGAAATTTCATTAGGATCCCACTAATTTTCGTACCTTTGCCAAAAAATTTTGACAAAAAAGGGGAAAATTAATGTGTAGTTCACACTACAAATACATATGGTTTACATATCATTATGTAAGGGGGAGTGGTTTTCATGTTGAGATATGTATTGACTAAGGGGGAGTGATACATGTAGTTGCAGGAAATCCCACAACACACCCCTTGTATTATCATGACTATAATTTCTAGATCTAAACTTATTTGATATGAATAAAAAGATAAAAATAATGAAAATAGAAAATAAGACACAAAATTTACGTGGTTCGATCAATATGATCTACATCCATGGGGTTAGGGATCTTCACTATGATTGTTTGTAATTACATATGGATTACAATTGAGAGTCCACTAATGAGTATTTGGAGCTCTCTAGATCTAGTTTTTGGGGAAGAAGATGAAAACAAAAGAGAAGGTTGACCTCCCTTTCTCTCTCTACAAAACGTGTCTCTCTACAAAGTGTGTCTCCCCCCTCTCTCTCTCTCCTACCTTTCTCGTTATATAGGTGTTTACATAGTGGATGACAGCTAATGTACAGCTAACATTTCCCCTAATTTCGGATCAGGCTTGCGGTATTTTCGCAAGCTTACAAATGTAACATTCGCAACATTCCTAATTTTTGCAAGATTATCACACTTTTCTCATGTTTAAGTTGATGTCATTTGTTATGTCGTTTCTGAAATCATCCTGCGATGTCTTCGCGATGTGTTGTTAATAATTTCGCAAGCATATTCTTCTGTACGAGATTCTGATCCTACATCGTGCCTCTTTTTTCTTGAATATTGCTTGAAAAGCGATCTTTAAGAAAAAATTCACCTTGTTGTTGTTGTTGGAGGAACGAGTGAAAGAATATCGGACTTGAAAAGTACGTACTTGCCTCTATTCTTTTGTGAAGTTCTGGAACGTTGCGAAGTAAATAAGAAGTATCAACCCATGAAGTATGCGAAGTATGAAGTATCCTTGATGAAGTATAAAAAGTACTTAATCCTCTAAATATAAGAAGAACTCTGCGAAGTAAATAAGAAGTACCTGTCCTTGAATAATAAGTATTGCCTCTATTCGTGCGAAATTATTACTCCATTTTTGGTGAGGATTCTTATTGTCCATTAGCGAACGTCCACTTTGGGAATGATTCTTGCCGAGGAGATAAAGAACATAAAATGTTTTCTTGGTAATCCATAGTTGCTTTTGTTCTTTATCTATGAGGGTAGAATCCTTGAGAAAATGTTGAATGTGCGAATTGTTTCCTTATTCTTATCTTTGCCTCTGTCTCATGTTTTGTGCTCATGCAATAGTATAATCTCTTCAAGTTGCTTATAATTGTGCGAAATAATTGAGCGAGATAATCACATCATTCGGAAGAATCATATTCTGTGAAATTCTGATACATTCTACGAAATTTTGAATCATTCTGCGAAATTCTGAATCATTCTGTGAAGTTCTGAATAATCTTGCGAAATTATTGAATAATCCTGTGAAATTATGAATAATCCTGAATAATTCTGCTAAATTCTGCGATATTATTGCGAAATTCTGCAATATTATTTCGTACAGTTTTGTAAAGTACTTATGCGAATATAATGCTTATGTGATGATTATGTTATGAAATGTGTATGCGATGTTTATGCCATGAAATGCTTATGCAATGCTTTTGTGATGCGAGTATGATGCTTGTATGATGAGAATGCTTATCTATTGCAATGTATATTTAATGTTTGTGTTGCTTAGCTCATTTTGCCGTCTAAAATTGACGTAGCTCTAAATTGCTTCCATTCTTCATTTCTCTGCCTTTTTCTTTAGTGTATGCATTCTTCTTCGTGTAGTTATTGTTCTTCACAAGTTATTACTTGTTTTTCATCTTCCCTCTTTCCTGCACTATTAGTATCTCATAACAGTATGATCATAATATCAAGTCTGCGGCATTTTCTGCCTCAGTTTATTTCCATGTACATATTCGCAAGCTTGTTCGCTTACATATAATCATTCTCGCAAGCTTACTTGCTTACTCATTTTCTTATGTGGTCTTATTTTTCCTTCCTAGTTAAAGGTCTTATTTTCCACCTCTTGTCATTGCGACAAAATCGCAGGACGTCTTTGCACTTTCATGCAAAAACCCATTGATCTTGCCTTAACTTTTTCTTTTGTATTATTGCCTCTTCAGGATTGTTGCGACAATATGACAGGCCTAAATATTCTTGCGAAAATAAAGCCCCATGACATTGCCGTCTTGCTACGAAATCGCAGGACGTCTTCACACTTTCATGTAATGACCCATTGATCTCGTCTTATCTTTTTCTCTAGTATTATTGCCTCTTCAGGATTGTCGCACAAATATGACAAGTCTTAATACCCTTGCGAGTAAAAAGCCTCATGACATTTGCGTCTTAAGACACTTATCAGCTCCCTAAAAGAGGGTGCCGCCCTTATCTCCCCCCTGGTTGCCCCTTCAAGGAGGCGTACTTCTACCATACAAGGTTATCTCCTCCCATCCGGTCTTAACAACAACCAGTTATTTTCGCATCCTCTTGTCCCTTTTACCTATAGGGCTTATGGTTACGAGACTGCACCCTAAGTGGGGTTTTCTTCGGGCCGAGTGTAGTATAAGCCAAGACTTGTCAAGAATGGCAAGGTACGCTCCATACGCCCCTGACACTCTTGACTCAACCGTGTACCTCGGCGCCTTGATCATATTCTGCACTCCTTAGAAGAGACCCCTATTCGTCCAACCTAAAGAAAAATCTTAGGTTGAAAATCCAAGGTACCTCTCCTGGATGGGCTTTATTGACCCCAAATCTCCATGACTCAGGTTCCAGGGAGGTGTAACCTTTTCGCTGAGTCATGCAACAGGTACCCCCTTCTATGACGTACTTTAGGTCTTACATTTTCCTCTTGCGAAATTTTATTCGCGAACTAGGGTGTACGCCATAAAGGTTCGCCTCTATTTGCGAAATTTTATTCGCGTTTCTGCGAAATGTTCGCGTCTCTTTGTTTCTGCGAAATTTTCGCGTTTCTTTATTCTCTCATTCATCTTTTCATTTCTGTCATCTCTTTCATTCATTCTTTCATTTTTGTCATCTCTTTCATTCATTCTTTCATTCTCATAATATTATATCATTTGAAGCAAAATAAATATTTAAGAGAAATTCTAATACATTGTAATTCTGAAATCTTTGTAGTTGTGAAATCTTTATAATACATTTCTTTTATCAAAAATTTTCATTTAATTGCAAGTTCAAATCGTTTTTCTTTGTTTTGATTTCCTTTGTATAACTTGTTTCGTCTCATCCGATAAACATCTTTCATGGAAATGATCCTAATGAGGTCTTATGCAGCCTGTTGATGGAAGGTCTTACTAGCCTGTTGATGGAAGGTCTTATTTTTCCTCCTACTACTCTCCATGTTAGATATCATTCTCATTTGAAACAAAGCAAATTTTCAAGAGAAATATATAAATTGATCTGTGCGAGATTTTTCTCGGTTTCTTTTGTAATTGTGGAATCTTTGTAATTCTGAAATTTCTGTAATTCTGCGATTATACCGCCTTTTGTAAATCAAATCAAAAATCTTTTATTTTCTATAAAAAAATATTCTAGAAATATATATAAATCGAATTTTTTCGTTCTTTTTTTTTTTGTAATTTTGAAATCTTGAAATCTTAGTAATTTTTGTAATTTTTGAAATCTTGAAATTTTTGTTATCGTGCGATTGAATCGCTTTTTGTAAATCAAATCTAAAATCTTTTTATTCGTTCTTAGTATAAAGTAAAATGTTCAAGGAAGTGGTACTTATCTTTCATGTGAGTCGTTGTTATTGTCAAAGAAGTGAATAAATTCCTTGAAATGTATGAATTTCGCGCCGCAAAAAGAAGTGTGAGAAGTGAGACTTGAACCCTTGACCTGCTTCTTGGATTTTCTCGCACCATACCAACTATGCTAAACCTCTCTTGTGAAATAATCAAAGGTATTACGAAGTAATCAAATTCCAACTGTGTGAGAGGCAATTCTGTATAAATTTCGTATAACAAAAAGAAACATGTGAGAAGCAAGAATTGATCCCGCGACCTACTGCTTGCATTCATGCCTCCTGACCAACTGTGAAAGCTTCTTCTTTGCGAAATATCTCTACGAAATTATCATCAACTCTCTTCTGTGCGAAATAATCATCAACTCTTTTCTGTGCGAACCAAGTGTGCGAACTCTCTCATGCAAAATAATCAAAGACAAATATGCAAGTGGAAAGAATTGATCCCATGACATTTTCCTTGCGAAGTATCACACTGAACCATCTGTGACAACTCTGCTGTGCGAAATAACTAAACAACTGTAAACCTTTATCCTCATCTTCACCCTTAATAGCTTAAATATAAATATGCGAAAAAGGCACGCGTGAGGTGGGAATCGAACACGCGACAATGAACTCATAAACTTCGCACATGGCCAATTGTACTGCCTCTTGTTTGCGAAATAATGAAACAATATTGCGAAATTATCATTTTTTCGCTCTCTGTAAAAAAGAAGAAAACTATGTTCGCAGGCGAATTCGAACTTGCGACCGCGAACGCACATATTGCTCTCTGGACCAATTGTGCAAGAACCTTCTGCGAAATTAACGCATAACTTTTTTCCTTATTCTTTTATTCTCCCATGAAAATGAGAAGAAAATGAAAAATATGTGTCTCTGCGAATTCGAACCCGTGACCTATTTATTGTTCGCTCAGCCTTGAACCATCTGTGCGAGTTTCTGTTTGTGATAGAAATTGCAGCATCTGCCTCTTATCTTTTCTTCGTCCTTCCTTAACTTCTTTCACATTTGCCTTCTTCTCCTGAACATGAAAATCTTCCACTGAAACTTCCATTTTTTCCTTCAATTTCACCACAACAACTAATTTTTTTCTCTCCCTCTTTTCATGTCTTTGAATTGTTGATGATGTTTACTCCCTGAAAGTGTGATTTCTTCAATAAAATTTCCATTTTTGAACCTAAACTTTGTAGATCTAGAAAAATATGAACAATAGCTAATCTTCATGAAAATTTCTTGAACCAACAAGCTACAGGAGGGATAAATCCTTTACTCCTCCCCGTTTCTAGCGCCAAAAACACCCCACAACACACTTTCAGGAAATCCCACAACACACCCCTTGTATTATCATGACTATAATTTCTAGATCTAAACTTATTTGATATGAAAATAAAGATAAAAATAATGAAAATAGAAAATAAGACACAAGATTTACGTGGTTCGATCAATATGATCTACATCCACGGGGTTAGGGATCTTCACTATGATTATTTGTAATTACATATGGATTACAATTGAGACTCCATTAATGAGTATTTGGAGCTCTCTAGATCTAGTTTTTGGGGAAGAAGATGAATACAAAAGAGAAGGTTGACCTCCCTTTCTCTCTCTACAAAACGTGTATCTCTATAAAGTGTGTCTCCCCCTATCTCTCTCCTACCTTTCTCTTTATATAGGTGTTTACATAGTGGATGACAGCTAATGTACATCTAACATTTCCCCTAATTTCGGATCTGTCTTGCGGTATTTTCGCAAGCTTATAAATGTAACATTCGCAACATTCCTAATTTTCGCAAGATTATCACACTTTTCTC
The DNA here is from genome assembly GCF_003573695.1 of Papaver somniferum. NCBI lineage: Eukaryota > Viridiplantae > Streptophyta > Magnoliopsida > Ranunculales > Papaveraceae > Papaver > Papaver somniferum. The sequence continues at coordinate 252,988,361 of NC_039364.1, forward strand.
ATGTTTAAGTTGATGTCATCTGTTATGTCGTTTCTGAAATCATCTTGCGATGTCTTCGCGATGTGTTGTTAATAATTTCGCAAGCATATTCTTCTGTGCGAGATTCTGATCCTACAATACACATCACCATAGTATTGTCGTCAAAGTTGTGATACAATTGAACTTTGATGCTGGGTAATAATACTATGACACTGTATAACAATGATTGAGAGCATTTTGTTTTCTCATTGTTATTGCTACGGATCTTCAACAACTGTGATGCTGAACTTACAAGCTTTGGGATCATGGAGTACTTGGAAGTGACGAAGATTTCGAGTCGCGTTGAAGATGCTAAGGAGATCAAGCATGTGGATGAGAAGCTACATTTTTTTATCTTTTTTGTACTCCATATGTATTGAAAGTTTTATCACTAAAATTGACAAAGGTGGAGATTTTTAGAGCATTGCTCGGTCGAACTCGCATGCGTTACTATCTCAAGCATGTTTGTCAATGTTAGTGATCAAAACTATAATTCTTGATTTCTAATCTATTTATAGATGTCTCAGACTAGGACATAGATAGTGTAGTTGATCTTAGATCTCTCGACGTTCATCTCTTGAAGACGAAGAACTACTAAGGGGAGCCTGTGGAATTTCTTCGACAAAAGGTATGTGGATACTTGAACTCATCTATCACTTGGAGAGTCTATTTTTACTATCTCCTATATTGAGATATAAGTCGTGTTAAGGTATAGTTTTCTCTATACATATTTGAGATTTCGAGCTGAGTATATCTCGCTTACATATTTCTCGAAATATGTGTTGGTAAGCTTTCGCTTCGACCAAATTCATCTTATATCATGAGAAAATTGTCGAGTAACATCTTACATGGTTTATGTGATACAATTATTTGATGTAGGCTTGGAATGTTTCAATAATGATTATTTTAATATCTTGAAATTGCTTTGATGCTGATAGTCTGTGAAAATGGCTATTGTCATTATAGAAGAATGTTTCAATGATTGAAATAAAGAGTTGATGATATAACCGTCTTTGGATATAAGCATATATAATGTGTTGGCACATTAGTGTATAAATCCATAAACCGGAAACCAATAGTATGCATATGTGTGTATACGAAATTGGTGAAGAAGACAAGATAAGTATGCGTACCCGTACACATACTGGCGGAAGTTTTCGAACCGAAAAAATCTATTTAGTTTGGAAACTTAACAAACTCAAAATTCGGTTGCTTAAGTACGCATACACGTACGTATGCTTAAGCTGGTTATTTTGCTAAACCGGGCAGTTCATGGACTTAAACGTTTAAATCATAAAGAATGAAATCTTTGCAAACCGTGGCTATAATGTTCATGATTGATTCAAGTGAATCAAACCGATTTAATTTTAATTGTGTTTTCTAAACAATTGAACAACTCTTTAACTAGTTTCATTTGAGTCATTTGAACTAGTTATGGTTAAGATGAATAACGTTGATATGAGAGAAATCATATGGCTAACCTCGGTTAACTATTTGTGAACCAACCTGGTGTACACGTTTAGGTACGGTTACATAAACCTAAATGAGGGTATATTTCAGTTGTGTGTACCAAGCTAAGCTCGATCTAACGGTTAAAATATATTAGCTTAGTTGAATCAGGTTTTTCATCTAACGGTGATTATTGAATACTTTGTTACCAAGGTAACTTGGATTCCAAACCCTGATTTGAAAACTATATACAGGAGAACTCTAGCAATTGGGAAACCTAATCCCCACACCTCTTGTGTGTTACTAGTTGCATAACTAGAGTTGATTCTCCTTTAACCTTAGGTTTCTTATCGAGACCCTGTAGGTTAACGACTTGAAGACTTCATTGGTATTGTGAAGCCAGACCCAACTATTATCTTTGTAGTTGCGTGATCTGATCTTGCTGTTTTTATCGTGTTGAGTGCAATTGAAATAATTGGCTCGAGATTTTATATCTCCGATAGGCAAGATAGAAAAGTAATCACAAACGAACTTCGTCTCATCGTTTGTGATTCCACAATAACTTGTTTCGGTAGTCGATTAAGTTTATTGTGAGTTGATTGATAATTACTAGGCTGTTCTTCGGTAATATAAGTCTGGTTTATCAATTGGTTCTTGTTCACCTTGATTTATCAAAAGACGGAACAAAAACTCTTGGGTATTTCTGTGGGAGACAGATTTATTCAATCATATATACTTTTCTGTGTGAGACAGATTTGTCTATCAAGTCTTCGACTTTGGGTCGTAGAAACTCTTAGTTGTGGGTGAGATCAACTAAGGGAATCAAGTGCGTAGTTTCCTGCTGGGATCAGAGACGTAAGGAGCGCAACTGTACCTTAAATCAGTGTGAGATTGATTAGGGTTCAACTACAGTCCAGTACGAAGTTAATTGGTAGTAGGATAATGCCTGTAGTGGCTTAATACAGTGTGGTGTTCAATTTGGACTAGGTCCCGGGGTTTTTATACATTTGCGGTTTCCTCGTTAACAAAATTCTGGTGTTTTAGTTATTTCTTTTCCGCATTATATTTTGTTATATAATTGAAATATCACAGGTTGTGTGTTAAGATCAATCAATTAGAATATCCAACCTTGGGTTGTTGATTAACATTGATTGACACTTGAACATTGGTCTTTGGTACCGTTCAAGTTACTTCTCTTATTCAATGGGGCACGCAGATTTCTATTTGCTGATTGCGGATTGAATTAAGAGTTAGAGATATTAAACTCTTTGATATACTTTACTCTAGATTGAGTCTGACTGTCTAGTTGATTCTCTAGAAAATATATTGGAGTAAATCCTCTCAGATTGCCAAACGAATTGTTGGGTATGGTTGTTAGACCCCCGCATTTTCAGATTAGTCTTATTTCATAACTTATTGCTCCTAGGGAGTTAAACTTAATTGTGCTTTTACACTTTAGGTTGCTTTCTAGGTAGAATTCACATGTGCATCTTTTAATGTGTTTGTGATGAAATCAGGAAATTAACAGGATGTTCTTACGATCGAGATATCCTAGGACTTTTAATAAAAAAGAGATTAAATTATCAATTCTAGTCATTGATGAAAATACATGTTGTGAATGATATAACCCCTTGGCAAATATCTTCCTCTATCGATTATTCTAATTATTACTTTGCTTTGATTTACTTTTGTTTTCTTTGATAAAACAAACCCCAACTGAAATTACATAACAACAATTGCCTCTCTGTGGAAACGAACTATTTCTTATCTTATACTTCATTTATATTATATAGAGTGAGAAAGTGAATTATTTTTGACGCATACGACAACGATCAATATTCTGATCTAGTTTGAGTGAATCTTATATCAGAAGAGAAGATTCTCAAGAATAAACAAACTAGGTGCGATCAAAGTTTCAACAACCGTTAGTCAATCAAATCAATCGAAAACTAATAACACTGCAATTATCTAGTTTCCCACCAACAGTACTCGTAGATCTTCTTGATCCCACAAAATCCTTTAAACGAGCGGTCGTAAGAGATTTCACCTAATTAGGATACTTTCCCCTCCGAATATATGGCTCCACCAGAAACAACAAGAAATGAAATTTGCCTGGCTCTTAGGATAGTTTGCTAGAAATGCAATCTTAGGTATTTATAGACCAAGGATGTTTGGACACCAAGGAATCTCCAAAACCGAATATATTCTCAAGATATGAATGAATGACAAAATTCGGTTTTCATAATTCCAATAAATGCTTGTCCAATATTTCTGAGATCTCTCAATAGAAATGCACATTACTTATTTTATTCTCTAGAGATATGCATTAATTGCTGGTAATTAAAGCATATAAAACCAAAAGCCTTAATTAAAAGATTCTTAATTTATTTCGACACTGAAAAGACGAGGGTACCCAAATACACCACATTCTTTTTATTTGATCACAACCTATTCAATCTCTACCATGTATAAACCTCTTGTAGAAACAATCACTCAAGGAATATTTCAACACGGTGTCCACTTGAAATAGGGTTAGTCCGGACTGGCATAACAATGTGAAAATATCAAAGTCCAATACACTTTGTGGTGATCGTCTATGGATATGAAATCGAGACAATACTACAACAAAATGTTCACTTAATAATAGATACGGTATAATCGAAACCTTATAGGATAAATATCAAGTTCCTAGTTAACGTACAAGTGTATTTAATTTAATTATAATATAAACACAATTATAATGCGGAAATAAAGTAAAGCACACGCCAGAATTTTGTTAACGAGGAAAACTACAATCTTGTTGAAAAACCCCGGGACCTAGTCCAGTTTTGAATACTCAATGAATTAAGACGCTACAAAAAGTAAACCTGCAATTTCGTGTAGACAATAGCAAGTAGACTAAAATCCTAGTTACTCAACTTCAACAGTATTCTTGTTTTGATAATATCTAGCAGAACCGAATTTCTCAATAGATATTTGATACTAGATATCCTAGCAGAACATGCGTTCTCTTTAGGACTAAGTCTAGTATATCTTCTTAATGATTCACAATAACTTGTTTTACCAATCTTTCAACTGGAAACACAAGATTCCTTTAGATCGTATTCCAAACAGTAAAGGATCAAAACTGTTTGGTAACCAAACTCACTTTATAATCACAATACCGAAATATATGATAAAAGCACAGTTACGGATTTTCAATCTTTAAGACCCGTTACCAGATCCGAAGCTCCTCGATTACAAGATCAAACAAGACAATGATTACCGAAATATTCAATCTTGATTACAAGGTTTATGATAAAATCACAAACAACTTGTTGATCTAAAAAGGTTTATGTTTATCGAAAATAAACAACCTTTTAATCCCGGAAAATCAAGTCACAGAAAGTTACACCAAGATCAAAACACAAGAATAAAAGACTTCAAATCTTCAAAGTCTTCAATCTTCAAAGTAACAACCTGCAACAACAAACTTGATTCTTTATTGATTTGTCGCACAGAACGGAGTCTGTTAACAATGGAAAATCAATAAATCTATCTTACGGATCTAGAAAAACTTAGATCCGTAGAAACGTTAAGTCTTTGATCTAGTTTGAGTGAGCCTTATATCAGAAGAGAAGGTTCTCAAGAATAAACAAACTAGGTCCAATCAAAGATTCAACAACCGTTAGTCAATCAAATCAATAATCAAAAACTAAAATAACAATGCAATCATGTAGTTTCCCACCAACGGTACTCGTAGAGCTTCTTGACCCCACAGAAGTCTTTAAACGAGCGGTCATAAGAGATTTCTCCTAATTAGGGTACTTTCCTCTCCGGATAGACGGCTACACCAGAAACAACAAAAAGATGAAGTTTGCCTGACTCTTAGGATAGTTAGCTAGAGAAGCGAACTTAGGTATTTATATACCAAGGATGTTTGGACACCAAGGAATTTCCAGAACCGAATATTCTCAAGATATGCAATAAATGCCCAAATCGGTTTTCATAATTCCTGGAAATGCTTTGCCCAATATTTACTGAAATATCTCAATAGAAAATCTCCAATTAGTAAATGCACATTACTAATTTTTATTCTCTAGAAATATGCATTTAATTGTTGGTAATTAAAGCATATAAAACTAACAACCTTAATTAAAAGATTCTTAATATATTTCGGACCGGGATCTCCTTGAGTAATTAAGGAATATCATTGAACAATAAAAGATAAGAGTTATTATTCGTGTTCAAAGTATGTTGGCATCTTTTCTTTGTAAATCCTCTTTCATATTTACAATCTTGGAATCGATTATACCACTCTTCCAAACAAGTTTAGAATTGGTTCATCTGTTTTCCAAGACAACTATGTGATTGATCAAATATCAAATCACTAACATGGGTTCACGGTTCTACCAAACACAAGGATTGGTTATACCTAAATACGGTTTGCTTGTCATCGAACACACAAGTTACTAGGACCGGTTACGTCAGTTACCAGGATCAGTTACGTTAATTATCAGGCCCGGTTACCATATATTCATGGTATTACTTGTGATCGGTTACACAAGTCACTAGGATCGGTTACACCAATTACAATGAGCGATTACATAATTCTTTTGTGATCGGTCACACCAATTACTAGGATCGGTCACACCAATTACAAATATCGATCATACCATTTCAGGTGATTACTTAGGATCGGTTTCACTAATTAAGTCATACCAAATCATAAGTCAGGCACAGTGATTAGTTATACCAAGATGCATAACAAGTTATGATCGGTTCTACTAACTCACACATATTGGTAATCCAAAGATATGCAATGAATAACAATACCAATAAGCCTAGCGATTTCCCTTTTCGGTTCATAAAACAAGTTCATAAATGTACTTCCTTTAAACAAATGTAAACATTGTTTCCTAGGATGAAATCTTCATCTTTACCCATACACATAATCACAATATCATTAATACGATTATGTCGATGTCATATCTACGAAGTTCAAAAGATAAGCGTTATACCTCGTAGTCTAATTCCTTAATACTTTGATCATAATAATATGACCATATCTAATACTAGAGTATTATCTATAACCTCGCATGTTATGTTTTCAATCTAAAAGATTTGAAAGAAACAAGATAGAAATGGAACAAGTCAAGACGTAGTTACTAACCTCAAGCTGAAGGATAATGTCTTTATCGTCTTCAATCCATCTTCAGATCTTCGTGAGTAACTGGAGCACAATATTTCTATCGTTTCTAGTCTAACCTAACGAGGTTGACTCTAGCTTACTTATTAAGCGACCCGAGTTTTGGAACTAAATATGACAACCAAACTTGACATACCAACGCTTGGTGGGTTTAACCGAGCAGTGCTCTAACAATCTCCCTCTTTTTCAATTTAGTGACAAAACTCTATGACATATGGATAAACAGATTACAAGAATTCATTAAACATACGCTTGATTCCAAGTTTCAACAACACAATAACCTGCATAGATTCAATTAATAAATGCCTCTTTTGACATTTTAATAACAAAACTTATACTCCCCCTAAAGGTAAGATAGGTAGATTTTCAATCCGAACAACCTTAATTAAAAGATCCTTATTTATTTCGGACTGGGATCTCCTTGAGTAATTAAGGAATATCTTTGAACAATAAAAGATAAGAGATATTGTTCGTGTTCAAAGTATGTTGACATCTTTTCTTTGTAAATCCTCTTTCATATTTACAATCTTGGAATCGATTATACCAGTCTTCCAAACAAGTTTAGAATTGGTTCATCTGTATTCCAAGACAACTATGTGATTGATCAAATATCAAATCACCAACAATTGAAAAGACGAGGGTTTGCTTGTGATCGAACACACAAGTTACCAGGACCGGTTATGTCGGTTACCAGGATCGGTGACGTCAATTACCAGGACCGGTTACCACATACTCATGGTATTACCTGTGATCGGTTACACAAGTCACTAGGATCGGCTACACCAATTACTAGGACCGGTTACACCAATTACAAGGATCGATTACACAATTCTTTTGTGATCAGTCACACCAATTAAAAATATCGATCATACCATCTCAGGTGATTACTTAGGATCGGTTACACTAATTAAGTCATACTAAATCATAAGTCAGACACTGTGATTAGTTATACCAAGATACATAACAAGTTATGTGGTAGGTGTTGTAATACACCTAATTTTATATCTAGTACTATGCTTTCTTTGCTATTATCCTTGTGAATTGCATCTCTTATGTTTGGTTTTGAGTTATTAGGTGCAATGAAGTCCTTGGGAGCAAAAGAAGGAGAAAACATCCATTTAGAGCACAAAGGGAAGAAAGGCCAATTCACAGGCGAGCGATGGAGCCGGCAAAGGTTGCACAAGAAGGAATAAACTGTCAGTCCTCCAAGACTGACATTGAATGAAGAATATTGGGTGGTCCGCATCCGTCAGTGGGTGCCTACAGCCATCCCAGTTCACTACACAACCTTGGACCGAATTTCTCTTCTTCATCATTCATTACATTTTACCTAAATTTCAGAGTGAGAAATGGATGCGCCATTAAGAGGTCGACGAACACAGAAAAGGGAGAAGAAACCGAGACGCTAAAGGAATTGATGATTGAAGATAACCTGGGTTCGATTAGTGTTGCTCGAACTGAGATTTGATTTGGTGGATGTTGAGGAACAAATTCAGGGAGAAATGTTTGACGGTTTGTAAAATTAGAAGATGGGTTTTGCAGCTGAGTTCGAAGAAGTAAATTGGAAGAAGAATTGGTGGAGATTGAAAACATAAAGAAGAAAGAGGCGCAGCAGCCATGGAGGAAACTCAGATCGAAGTTGTTGCTGGTGACTCAAACAGCTGAGATTGAGCCTGAGATGCAATGGATGCAATTAAGATGGTTGTGAGCAGTTCAAGAGCAGGGTACCGAAGCTGGTGGTGTTACTGTGGTTGGTGGTATGAATCTTCAACAGCGGTGGATTTGATTAAGAGTTTTGAGCTCAAAATTGGGTCGAGAAGCTTCTCAGATGTGGATGGAGATGAATGCAGCTGCATTTGGTGGACTGCATTGCAGGTAGTTGTTTGTTGTGGATGTTGTTGCTGTCTTGTTTGTGCTGTGAATGAAATGGCAGGGAAGATGCTGCAATGAATGATTTGAGATGAGATCGAGACAGAGTTGATAGTAATGGAATGGATGATTGAGGCTGTATTGCAAAGAATGGTGATGTGTTAATGGGTTTATGACTGATTCAATTGAAGCTTATGGTGAATGTGCAGCTGGTTATGAGGTTGGCCTGAGTTGGTGATGAACAAGACAGTGCTGCACTTGGTTGTGGAACGAAAATGGAGTTGAATTGCAGGGTAGTGCAGCTGCTACTGAACAGGATGGAGTTGCGGGTCTGGTAAGATTGTTGTAAGCAATTGCAGGTGAGATTATGAAGCTACAGGCGCAGTTCAAAATGGAGTGCCGGAGCCGGACTGACAGTTGAATAGAAATCACTAAGGGGTTGCCATTTCAGTTGGTGGCCCTTATCCTGATTAGTGGGTGTCAATATCCACCCATTCCCCCTTATACCCTAAATCGATAAACACTTTCTCTTCTTAATCATTTGGTTTGTCTGAGAAAGAGAGGCGGTAGTTCGGCTGCTGAATTTCATGGCGATAGATCTGAAAATGGAGCAGAGATCAATTGAACAATCAGGGTTGGTGGCGTTGTTGAAACGAGAAGGAGAAATTAGGGTTTTTTACAGGCAATGATGAATTTGTGATGAATGAGATGGTGAATTTGGGTTTCAACAAAAATTGAAGTTAGGGTTGCTGCTATGGGATGTGTAGAACTGATTTTAATTGAGGGTTTTTGTCTTTGTGAACGGAATTGAGAAGAAGATGAAGCTTAAATTAACTTGGGTATTGGTTTTGGTTAGAAATTGAGTTTTCTGCTGAGAAACAATGGGTGTGTAACTGCAGTCAAGTCAAGGTGTTGGTGGTATGAACTGATGCTGGTGAAGATGCAGTAGCTGTGAGATAGAGCAAGGGGAGCTGTTGCTGGTGCTCAAATGGTTTGTGCTGAGTTGCTCCAAGTTTGAGTTCGAGATGCAGGGTTAGGTGAATGGCCTGAGTTGATTACAGTCAAGTTGAGCTTAAATGGGACCAAGAATGGAACCTCTGGTGATGCTAACAACAGGAAGCAGCTGAGACTGGTGGAGATTTGGTATGAGGTAGTGATGCTGCAATGCTGAGTGCACATCTGTAGGTGGTCTAGTTGATATTGCAGGTGCAGTTACAGATGATACAAGACTGATTTGAAGTCAGTGGTGGTAGTAGAATGGCTGAGGACCTGGTGATATGAATGTTAGAATGAATGCTCAAGTCTTAGATGAATGTTTAGGTTCAGGTACCAAGTGCAGTGAACAAATGCAGTTACAGGTGCTCATGGTGGTTCTGGTAGAGATGATATGGATTCAGGGACAGGAGATGGAACTGGTGATTCAAAGAAGAATGAATGAAGAAATGAGCTCATTGAGCTTGTATGAGTCACGAAGGAACTGAAGTCGCAACTGGAGAGCATTACAGGATTGTGGATTTTGGAGTGGTATTGCGGCTGCAATTCAATGGTGGTAACAAACTGGAGTTGAGCTGAACAGAAAATAGAGGAAATGGATGAAATGCGGATGGGAGAAGAAAGGAATTGCAGGTCTGAAGTTTGTTCAGTTAGCTGATGGATTGAAATAAGCTTGTCATGCTGTTCTTGCAGAATGAGAAGGCTTTTGTGGTTCTGATGATGTAATGGGTTTGTGCAAATGGCTCATGATTGAGCTGGTGCTGGCAAGAAGCTGTAAATGAAGATGATGCAGTTGGTGTGCAGCCGAGAAAGAACCAGATGATGCTGATGTTGCAGTTGTGTGGTTGGAGTTGTTAAACTGAGCAGTGGATTCCAAGTTTTAGCAGTGGATGCAGCTGAGCTGCAGTTGGCCTGACTGAGATGCAGTTTGCAGGTGCAGTTCAAGGAGGAGATGCTATGCTAATGTTTAATGGGATCTGTCTGATGCTCAGGTGCAGGCAGTTGGAGTTGCTTGAAATTGATGCTCCAGATGAAAAGTGTGTGATAATTGGTTGAAGAATGAATGGGTTAGTGATTTGTTGGGTTAGATGGAAACTGAATGAAGAACTAACATTGGGTGGACCTGGACTGTTGCCGTGGATGTGTACTAGGCATGATTGCTATTGGCTAGGAATTGGTTTGAAGTAGGCTGTCAGCTCTCTAAAACTGACAAGCCAAATATTCAATGAGCTAATGGGCTGGACTGGAATTGTCAAGAGTTATGGGCCGAGTTAAGACAAGTATGTGGTCAAGTTTTAAACGCGACCAGTTGAAGCAGCTAGGAGAAAACCAGGAAGTCTATAAAAGGGTCTCACATCTCATATATTAGAGGGGATATCTTCTTCTACTACTTTTGTTCTAGTTTAGAAAACATGATAGATTTATTTCTTCTTTGGATGAACTCCATTAACATGAGCTAGATTATTATTATTGGTTATGGAATAATTGGATTTCACATAATATGCTTTTTGATATGATAAATTAGTTTTGTCTCCATATTATCGATTATGATTCACTATTTATCTTGTTACATGATTTGAATGCTTGTTTGATCGAGTCGCGAATCGGTTGAGTTTGTTTTCATCTCTATTGCTAGATTAGGATTTGTTATACGCAAAAGTGATAAATTCCTGATTACAAGTAGCATAAATATAGTTATAGCTTGTAGTGATGCATCCTTGTAATCATATGTGAACCATAACCTTTGTTAAATCGGATTAGTGCTTTTACACGTTCGATTGCTTTGATTGGCCTGATTTCATAGAACTTAGTGCATCTAGGGAATTAAACTTGATTAGTGCTTTTACACGTTAGGTTGTTCTCTTAGATAAAATTCATATTCGCATCTTTTAATGTGTTTGTTGATGATAAGAGGAGATTTGCGGGATATTCTTGCGATCAAGGTATCCTAGGGCCTTTGATAAAAGTTGAGATTAAAATTCAATTCTAGTTATTGTGTTGAAAACATGTTTGTGATTGAAGATGAAATCCTTAACCAATATCTTCACATAGTTGCGTGTTTGCTTTGTTTTGTTTGCTTTTAGTTTAATTTCCTTTACATAAAATCAGAAAAATCTCCCATTTGTTTATATAAGAAATCGGAACAACTTGACAACCTGGACCTCTCTGTGGGAACGATCCTTTCTTGCCCTTGCTATGTTTATATTTTGAGTAGTAAGAAAGTGTAATTTATTTTTGACGCATACGACAACGATCATTATGATCGGTTCTACTAACTCACACATATTGGTAATCCAAAGATATGCAATGAATAACAATACCAATAAGCCTAGCGATTTCCCTTTCGATTCATAAAACAAGTTCATGAATGTACTTCCTTTAAACAAATGTAAACATTGTTTTCTAGGATAAAATTTTCACCTTTTCCCATACACATAATCACAATAGCATTCATATGATTATGTCGATGTCATATCTATGAAGTTCAAAAGATGAGCATTATACTTCGTAGTCTAACTCCTTAATACTTTAATCATAATAATATGACCAAGTCTAATACTAGAGTATTATCTATAACCTCGCATGTTATGTTTTCAATCTAAAAAATTTGAAAGAAACAAGATAGAAATGGAACAAGTTAAGTCGTAGTTACTAACCTCAAGCTGAAGGATAATGTCTTTGTCGTCTTCAATCCATCTTCAGATCTTCGTGAGTAACTGGAGCACAATATTTCTATCGTTTCTAGTGTAACCTAACGAAGTTGACTCTAGTTTACTTATTAAGCGATTCGAGTTTTGGAACTAAATATGACAACCAAACTTGCTATACCAACGCTTGGTGGGTTTAACCGAGCAGTGCTTTAACATGCACATGATCACCTTGAGTACTAAGGAATATCTTTGAACAATAAATGATAAGAGTTACTATTCGTGTTCAATGTATGTTGACATCTTTTCACTGCAAAACCTTATTCCATATTTACATGGATTTGCATTCTTGGAATCGATTATACCACACTTCAAAACAAGTTTAGAATTGATTCACTTGTTTTCCAAGACTACCATGTGATTGATCAAATACCAAATCACATACATGCGTTCAATCGATTCTACCAATCACTAGGATCGGTTATACCTAATTATGAAAACACTTGTAATCGGTGACACAAGTCACTAGGATCGGTTACACCAGTTACAAGGATCGGTTCCATCTACACATGATATTACTTGTGATCGGTCACACCAGTTACCAGGACCGGTTACACCAATTACAAGGATCGGTCAACACACTCATGATCGGTCACACCAACTACTAGGATCGGTCACACCAATTACAAGGATCTATCATACCATCACATGTTGATTACTTAGGATTGGTTACACCAATTAATAAAACCAGTGATACCAAACCATAAGTCAGGCATTGGGATTAGTTATATCAAGATACATAACCTAATTTAAGATCGGTTCTACCATCTCACACATATTGGTCGTCCAAAGATTTGCAATGAATAGCCGGACCAATAAGCCTAATGATCCCCCCTTTCGATTCACGAAACAATTTCATGAATGTACTTCCTTTAAAAAAATGTAAAATATTATTTCCTAGGATGAAATCTTCACCATAACCCATTCACATAATCATAACAATATATACAAGATTATGTCGATGTCATATCTACGAAGTTCAAAAAATAAGCATTATACTTCGTAGTCTAATTCCCTAATACTATGATCATATCACATCACTAGAGTATTATACAATATATACAGTATATACAGCTTCGCAGTTATATTTTCAATATAGCACGACTTGAAATATACGTTAGGAATGAAACAGTTCAAGTCAACATTACTAACCTCAAGTGGAAGGATGATGTCGTCGTTGTAGTTCGTTACTGCTTCACATTCTTTAGGTCTTCGGAGTAATACTTGTATGTCTCAACATTCCTAGGCTTATACGAGTTACCCACTCTTGAACTTAGCAACGGGGATTGAATGTAAAACCAATGCGCAAATAAAACGAGAAGTTGAAGAAAAGGAAGACAGAATATCAGTCGCTTCTTATGTGTTTTGTAAAACAATTTCGAGTTATATTTATAGGAGATGATTTCTTGAAAATAAAGTTAGGTTTAGGCTTTCTGATAAAACAAGTTTTCTTGTAAAACAATTAAAATTGGAAAAGGAATTCTCCCATAAATAAAACTCTTAAGAAAGTATCTTTGGAATTAATTTCCTAAAAAAATAAATTCTTGTAAAACAATTAAAGCAAGTTTTCTTATTTTTGGAGTTAGGTTTAGGTTTTCTAATAAAACAAGTTTTATTAGAAAACCTTGAACTTAGCAACGGGGATTGAATGTAAAACCAATGCGCAAATAAAACGAGAAGTTGAAGAAAAGGAAGACAGAATATCAGTCGCTTCTTATGTGTTTTGTAAAACAATTTCGAGTTATATTTATAGGAGATGATTTCTTGAAAATCAAGTTAGGTTTAGGCTTTCTGATAAAACAAGTTTTCTTGTAAAACAATTAAAATTGGAAAAGGAATTCTCCCATAAATAAAACTCTTAAGAAAGTATCTTTGGAATTAATTTCCTAAAAAAATAAATTCTTGTAAAACAATTAAAGCAAGTTTTCTTATCTTTGGAGTTAGGTTTAGGTTTTCTAATAAAACAAGTTTTATTAGAAAACCTTGAACTTAGCAACGGGGATTGAATGTAAAACCAATGCGCAAATAAAACGAGAAGTTGAAGAAAAGGAAGACAGAATATCAGTCGCTTCTTATGTGTTTTGTAAAACAATTTCGAGTTATATTTATAGGAGATGATTTCTTGAAAATCAAGTTAGGTTTAGGCTTTCTGATAAAACAAGTTTTCTTGTAAAACAATTAAAATTGGAAAAGGAATTCTCCCATAAATAAAACTCTTAAGAAAGTATCTTTGGAATTAATTTCCTAAAAAAATAAATTCTTGTAAAACAATTAAAGCAAGTTTTCTTATCTTTGGAGTTAGGTTTAGGTTTTCTAATAAAACAAGTTTTATTAGAAAACCTTGAACTTAGCAACGGGGATTGAATGTAAAACCAATGCGCAAATAAAACGAGAAGTTGAAGAAAAGGAAGACAGAATATCAGTCGCTTCTTATGTGTTTTGTAAAACAATTTCGAGTTATATTTATAGGAGATGATTTCTTGAAAATCAAGTTAGGTTTAGGTTTTTTGATAAAACAAGTTTTCTTGTAAAACAATTAAAATTGGAAAAGGAATTCTCCCATAAATAAAACTCTTAAGAAAGTATCTTTGGAATTAATTTCCTAAAAAAATAAATTCTTGTAAAACAATTAAAGCAAGTTTTCTTATCTTTGGAGTTAGGTTTAGGTTTTCTAATAAAGCAAGTTTTCTTGTAAAACAATTGAAATTGAAAAAGGAATTCTCTCATAAATAAAACTCCTACAAAATATTTTTGGAATTAATTTCCTAAAAAAATAAATTCTAGTAGACACGGGACTTGTGCATGGTATACGCGTATGTGCACGGTTCGAAACATGTATATTTCGGCTCACCCCTTCCACCCTCGTTTGTTAATATATCCATAAACAAATGGTTGTATAGTTTGAACTCCTCTTTAGTTTTCCACCATGTGGGACTAAAGGATTATTTCATTCACTCACAAAAATGAGTAAGTAGTTTTAGACCATTAGGTCACTAGATCAAACCACACCAAAATCAAAACATCCTTTATTAAAACTCATTTTCTCCGACAATCACCTCCTGCATTCATCTCAACCATTCATTCACCTGCAACCATTTTCCATTGCCGCACTAGTTCACCAAAACCCATTTGATTCCATTGATATGAAACACACAGGCTCTCTGACCCAAACACCCACACCACTTTCCTCAATTTCAGTCCAGTGGCTGCTCCAGCATTCTCCCCCTTCTCTTCTAGCCACATGCCATTCTTCTTCAATCATCTCCATTAAAATATCGCAACCACCTGTAGCTACATCTTCAGTTACAAACAAATGCCATTGTGGGTAATCCAGACATCACCAACTCCAATCAATTTCAGTCCATACCCATCACCACTTCCTGCAATAACAAGACAACAACGACAACAACACAACCATTTCAGCTGGGTCTCTGGCTTAAATTCAGTCCGTATTCAACACCTTCTTATTCTCGGCATAAGAACACCATTTTCTTGTCTGCACAATCACAAAGGAAACATCGAAATTGCACCACAAATTCACATCGAACCAATTCCAGCTTTAGGCAAAACCCAATGGAAAAACACATTAAGTTTAGTCACCACCACCGTCCACAGCAAAACCTTAATTTGTTGTTGTTTTCTCTACATACAGCCACCATCTCCATTTCAGCCGACACCCACCATCAGTTCGATTTATCCAGCCACAATACCCATCTTTTGAATACCTTTCTCCTTCATTCACCGATCACATTAACCAATCTTGGCCACATCAAACCCCATTCAGCAACAGCTTTTTTGTTTCGTCGCTGCAAAACTGATCTAGAGTACCATCTGAAAAACGCATTACCGCGAGTGTTTAATTCACCCGCCGAAACCACTTGATGCCATGGATCTGCAAGTGCCTTTAAGCATTGTTGTTGCCGTATCAATCCTTCGAATATCCATCTTCGCTACTGCAGAATTATATACAACCATTAACTCAGCGACAGAATATCAACCAATACATTTGTTAACTTCCGAGGTCTTCTTTCCATACTGTATTGGACTTGGGCTTCAGTTTCCAAGTCTCCATATTATCCAATGGGTCAATCCTTTTCCTAGGGCTCCCTGGCCCTACTAAGAGGTAACTATTTTCATGTATAAACACTGTGGAAAAACATGTGTCTCCTGAGTTCCATTTTGTTATTAGCCGACATGTTATTTGAATAGTACCGTACCGACTAACTATTGGTCGTCACTGTATAGATTATCGACCATGCCGATTAAATGCTGACTAAAACCAAGTTTTTGTGGACCATTTTTTTATTCGTCATTAATGTTGTTTTTCCCTAAGGTGACGACTATGGTTTAGTCGTCACTTGATATTATTGTCGTTCCCGATGACTAAGCACATTTGTTACTTAGTTGTTTCCTTGTGCACATGTTGACCTTGAGGACTAATTGAAATGTGTTTCCATTGTTCTTGTTTAGGATGCAGAAGGTCAAGCAAGGAAAGAAACTTGTTACTCCTCCTTCAAAACTTCATTGCGTAGGCGAAAAACTCTTGAATGCAACACATCGAGGATAATTTATGGAACCGAGAACACTTAAGATCCGTGAAAGGAATGATTCTTAGCAACCACCTGAACCAAGTGATTCAGATGAAACTCCATATGAAGACCAATCAATTCCACATGGTAGAAGGGGTAATGATGATGATGATCAAGGAACTTCGGCTGTTGGAGGAGGTAACGATGGTGATGGTGATGGGAATGACATTCCACCTACTGGAGGAGATAATGATGATGGTGATAACAATTCCGATGGGAATAATGGTGATAAATATGATGGACAAGGTGAACTTTTTGAAAAAGATAAAGAAGATGAAGGAGAAGATGGTAATGGTTAAGAAATAGAGGTTCCGATTGAACAAGTACTTCATGCTGCAACTGCAACCGCAAAAAAAGAAGGTTATCAATAAACCTATTGATTCCCGCATGTCTCCCTCTCACTTGAAGAAGGTACAGAAAGAAGGTGAGCCCCTATTAGGATTACCTGAAGATGGTGGAAATGTTATTTTTGGATACAAAAACTCATGGGTGTATGAAATCTATTCTACTCTCGTAAGTAATCTCAATCTCACTTTGTTGTTATTTAATTAAGACATTCTATCTTAAATTTGTTTCAAATGTTTGTATTTTTTTAATTGTGTGTTTTTGGTATTTAGGATCATAAGATTGTTATCCGTCTTTGAGACGCCAAGCTTCAAATAATATGATGAAGAAATACTTGACATAGAATGTGACACCGTGAAAGAAATTATCAAAACCTCCGGGTTTTTCCCTACAGTGAAGAGTTCAGTTGTTGAGTACGACAAAGTTGTCATATCTGCATTTTGTGAAAGGTTTTATGGGGAGACAAATACAATGCTCTTCCCATTTAGTGATATGGAGATTACTCTTGATGATTGTCAACAAATTCTAGGGCTCGAGGTTGATGTAAAAGCCACCAAAGACGTCTACGATGGTCAAATTTCTAAGGAGAATATCTTCAAATTGACCAAGAACTTGTTCGGTTGGGATGAGAAGACGTCGGAGTCTATGTTTGTAATGAAGGATGGTTATAGAAGCAATAAAATGAATCTTAAGAAGTTTAGAAATGAATACAGTGGGACCATAAAAGATTTTTGATGGGGAGTGAAGTGTGGACGAACTGCGAGTCAATGCTACTGCATCCTAGCCAACTGTTTCCTCCCTGACAGTTCCGAAAACTTGGTCGACACCAAGTATCTTCAATTATTGCATACCCTTGATGATATGCATAAGTATTCATGGGGTACTGCGGTGGTTGGCCACTTGAATGCATAGTTGACAAAGGCTTCAAGGTTACTAGTGAAGCAAGTTAACAGGAATCTAAGTCTATTTTAGGTATTCAATTGTCTAAAACATTTATATTCGAAAAATGTTTGTGTACGATGGGATTCTTTGCATAGATTTGGATATACGAGCACTTCCCGTCTTTGGTGAAATCCAACTCCAATATCAAAATCAAGACTGATCTTGCGAAGCACAAGCTTAGAGGACGCAAGTACACTTTTACTGGTTGTCAGGAGAAGGATATGCCTCAGCAGCTTATCAACATGTGAGTTTCCTTAGACACCATGACTGCAGATGGGGTAATTTTCGACCCGTAACGAGACGATAGAAAAGATATAATAATCATAAGGAGAAATGATATTGCATTTTACTATGGTCCCTTGTTTTACCCCCAAGCATTTTCAATGTACGATATGTATCGGGTAATGCAACAAATCGGTTATGTCCAAGAAGAACCCCATCCCGGTGATGAACCATTGTTTAAAGTGTTAAAGAAGGAGAGCAACACGTCCCAAAAATCTATTGACGCCGTTTACGTTCCACCACCAGAAATTTCTCATTGGGACGATAGACATAAGCATATAATTGATTTGAGTCTTTTGGACGAGGTGATCGAAGGTCATGAAGCTCATGAATATTACATGCCATAGTACTCCGATTTTGCTCGTCCTACTGTAATTAGGAAAGAAATTGTTGATCAACCGGCTCGTAAGAAGAAGAACGCTGCGAAAGACCCAACAAAAAGTCTTAAGAATTTTGTAAGTATTGTGTCTCTCTTATTGTTTTAAGATTTATGAATATTATTGAGTTTTAATTGATTGTTTTTTGTTTATCTAAAATTAAAGGATAATTTAAAGACCTATGTGAAGATGATGTGTTACGCGAAAGATACAGGAGAGCCTTTGTCGGTTGAACAGTAAACTAAGCACATTGACTTTGCTAAAAAAAGGTTGATAATGAAGATGCCGCAGAAATGTTCCACGGAGCAAATGCTGAACTAAAGAGGCCTCGTAGCCGTGGAGGTAGAAGCCAACGAGGTGATGCTGCTAAACGAGGCCGGAGTGGTGCTCGTGAATGAATTTCTAGTTGTTGTTTCTTTTTTTTTTTTTTTTTTTTTTTTGTGTTAGACGAGTATCTTATAGTTAAGAGTTGAGTATATGTTTCTTTATGGATGTTTGGACAAACGTTTCTTTGTTTTCGATCAAATGTTGGATTTATAGTTATTGAAATGGTCCGCTTAGTTATATTAAGTTTCAACAACTTAGTCGTCAGTTTTTAATTCTTACAAAGTGACGACTAGACCAGGGTCTGCACCTTTTTTTTTGAAGACTGACGACACTGGCACCAGAAATTGTATATTTACCAGGGTCGGCAATGTTAAGAACATAACAAACTAAACGATTACACCTTAGTCGACGTACTTTTAAACCACTACAGTGCCGACTAAATGGTGATGAATGTGACCATTTCCTGTATGCCAAATTTCTCATAATCGGCATGTTTATAACATTATAACCTAGACGACTATATCTTAGTCGGCAGCCTTTTAAACAACTACAGTGCCGACTAATGTTGATGGATGTGACCATTTCATGTGTGCAAAACTGCTTATAGTCGGCATGCTAATATTACAACCTAGACCACTATATCTTAGATGTCATTTTTACAAATAACCTTTGTGCTGTCTAAGGGTTACCAAACATGACCATTTTCCTATATGCAAAAATGCTAATAGTCGTCAGGTAACAAAACGACTATCATGAGATTCCTGGCGACTATACCTAGTTGGCGTTGTAAGGAAAAGTAAACCTAGATGACGAGTTCAAAAATCAAAATTTTGCTAGTACAATTGCATCGATTTGCTATCCGAATGGCTAGATTTGGATATTATCCTATAAATATACTAGTTCTTTCTACAAAACAACACAAACCTATTTTTATATACTCTACAAAGCTCATTTCATCGTCTACTCTTTCTAACTCTCTCCATACAATCATTGCATCATTTGATTCAAGTGAAGAATTTTCCATAATCGAAACATGGTACGCCGAAAGTCGAGTTGTAGATCTCTCCCCCGTAAGGGTAGAATCCGATACCTTTTGGGCGAAGATGTATAACCAATATAGGCGAGACTATGGGAATCCAAAGAGAAGAAGTCTTCAACAAATTCATAATAGGTACTAAGTTATCCAGAAAGGAATATGTGATTTTATAGCTATCCAACAACGGATCTTCAACGCTAGCTATCTAAGATTGTCCCCTCAACAATTCGTAAGTATTTTTAGAGTTTCTTTCACACATGCTAAGTTGTTTGATCCTTTAATTAAACAACAACATTAACAAAGTAAGTTTGTGTTGTGTTTTTGTAGCAAGAAGTCGTAAAAGCGCGCTACTTGGAAGAAAAGGGGGAAGCATTCACATTTGATGAAAGCTATCATTTCATGGTATCCAAAATTCCGGAGTATGAATTGCACATAGTTTCCTCTGATGAAGATTGATAGTTTTAGAAATTTTTTTGGGTAAAATCTCTATGTAAACCATCACGAGACTATAACTCGTCCACTAGAGGGTCACCTAGGAGTTCAAAATCTTGATGCACGTGCTAAGTGCATCCGTGATGCCCACGAAAGTGGTTAGATTTTATATTTCAGTGAATGTACTAAGAAATTTGGATTGAATAAAGTTGATACTATCTTTTTATATAACATCTTTTTTGTTGGTAAATATACGTCGGCGGGTTTTAACATGCACAACATGCATGTTAGAGCATTTTTCGGTCGAACTCTCATGCGTTGCTATCTCAAGCATGTTTGTCAATATTAGTGATCAAAACTATAAGTCTTGATTTCTAGTCTACTAAAGCTAAGGTCTCGGACTAGGATAAAAAGTGTAGTTGAGCACAAGAACTCCATGACAGTCATTATACAAGACGAAGGACTACTCAAGGAACCGGTGGATCTTCATCGACTAAAAGGTATGTGGAGACTTGGACTTATCTATCACTCAAAAGTCTATTTATCTCATATCTTGAGACAAAAGTCGTTTTGCTATATAGACTTAGATTATACACATTCGATATTTCGAGCCAAGTTTATCTCGCTTATCTATTTCTCGAAATATGTGTTGGTAAGCTTTCGTTTTAGCCAAATTCATATTTACCTAGTGACGAAAGTCATGTTATGTTTCAATCACTTTGAAAATTGCTCTGAAGAAAAATGGTTTGTGAATAACAACTATATAACGTCCTCTGAGAATGTTTCAATGATTGAAATGAGAGTTTAGATTATATAACCATTGGTGGATATAAGCATCGTTGTGGAAACACATATATGTATAAGTCCTTATCCCTTGAACCGAAGTTTGCAAACTTTGTTGATCAAGAGAACCGGAATAGTGGCGTGAGCTAAGTCCGCGAACTCAGTCCGTGAACCCAGTCCGCGAACTGGCGGAAGTTCTCGACCCGAGAAAATCTGCTGGAGTTTATGAACTCCGTCCGGGAACTTAAGTCCGCGAGCCCAGTCCGCGAACTTGAGTAGGTTATATCTAAAAATGATGTTTGTGAACTTATTCTTATATAAACTAAGGAATGCAAATTGCAAACCGTGGCTATATAGTTCATGAACCGATTCGAGTGAATCAACTCGTTTTTGCTTCGATTGTGTCTTGTGTAGTTACATAAGATCTAAGCAATTGAACAACTCTCTAACTAGTTCATTTGAGTCACTTGAACTAGTTATGGTGAAGAAGAATATGGTTGATATGAAAGTGATCATATGGCTAACCATTTGGTTAACTATTGTTGAACCAAAAAATGTTCATGTTTGGGTACGGTTACTTAAACCAAAAATAGTACATTTCATTTGTGTATAACAAGCTAAGTTTTCGATCTAACGGTTGAGAAATATTAGCTTGAATCTAATCAGGTCTTCATCTAACAGTGAATATTGAATGCTTTGTTACCAATCTAACATTGATTGCAAATCCTGATTTGAAAAACTATATAAGCGAGAACTCTAGCAACTGGGAAACCTAATCCCCACACCTTATGTGTGATACTAGTTGTATAAGCTAAAGTCGATTCTCCTTTAACCTTTGGTTTCTTCTTCTAAACTAGGTTAATGACTTATAGACTTCATTGGGATTGTGAAGCCAGACCGATATTACTTTCTCGTAGTTGTGTGATCTGATCTTGTTGTTTCTGTCGTACGAGTACAATTGTAATAATTGGCTTGAGATTGATATCTCCGATAGGCAAGATATAAAAGTAATGACAAACACTTCGTCTCATCGTTTGTGATTCCGCAATATCTTTTTTCGCTGCGTCGATTAAGATTATTGTGAGGTGATTGATAATACTAGGCTGTTCTTCGGGAATATAAGTACGCTTTATCAGTTGGTTCCTGTTCACCTTGATTTATCAAAATACGGAACAAAACTCGTAGGTATATTCGTGGGAGACGGATTTATCAATTACCGTAGACTTTTATGTGTGATACAAATTTTTTTATTAAAGTCTTCGACTTTGGGTCGTAGCAACTCTTAGTTGTGGGTGAAATCAGCTAAGGGAATCAAGTACATAGCATACTGGTGGGATCAGACGTAGGAGCATAACTGTACCTTGAATCAGTGTGAGATTGATTGGGGTTCAACTACAGTCCAGACCGAAGTTAATTTGGAGTAGGCTAGTGTCTGTAGCGGCTTAATACAGTGTGTGTTCAATCTGGACTAGGTCCCGGGATTTTTCTGCATTTGCGGTTTCCTCGTTAACAAAATTCTGGTGTCTGTGTTATTTCTTTTCCGCATTATATTTTGTTATATAATTGAAATATCACAGGTTGTGCGTTGATCAATCAATTAGAATATACGACCTTTTGGTTGTAGATTTAAATTGATTGACACTTGGATATTGGTCTTTGGTACCATCCAAATTATCTCTCTAGTATTTGATAAAGACTCGCATATTTCTATTTGCTCGAGTATATATCAAATCGAGAGATTGAGATATAAACTCTTTGATATACATTTAATCTAGATTGAGTCTGACTGTCTAGTTGATTCTCTAGAAAGTATATTGGAGTTTGTCCATACAAATTGCTAAGCGAAATATTGGGTGTGGTTGTTATACCCCCGCTTTTTCATTTGGCATCAGAGCAGGCAAACACGTTCAAGACTTTACAAGTCTGTGTTTGTAGCGATCTGACTTTGTGGATAGAGGTGTTATCTCTATTAACGTACCACCAGTCTTCGATGGCTCTAATTACTTATGGTGGAAAATTGTTATGCGAGCTTTTCTTCAAGCACGTGATTTTCAATCATGGGTATATGTAGTTAATGGATATAATGCTCCCATTGTGGCAGTTGGAGATGTAAACGTTCCCAAGGACATTGGTGAATACATCCCTGCCGAGATAAACGCTGCAAAGAAAAATTCCGACGGTTTGAATGCCATTACCCCAAATCTTCAGCACCATGTGTCAAATTGCACAAGGTCTAAAGATGCGTGGGATATCTTAGAAACCGTATTCGAAGGTAACTCCAGTGAAAAGGAAGCTAGGCTTCAAAACCTTAATTCCGATTGGGAAAACCTTCGTATGGAAGATGAAGATACATTTAATGAGTTTAATCACAGAGTGTTTGAAATTGTTAACGCATCTTTTGCATTGGGTAAGACTATCCCTGAAAAGGACATTGTGATGAAAATTCTCAGATCGCTGCCATCTAGATACGACTCAAAGAAGCATGTCATCGTTGAGGGAAATAACCTCTATCCAGAAGTTCCCTTACTGGAATGTTGAAAATATTGAACTTGAACAAAGAGATAAACATCATCTGGCTAACAATCTTGTTGCTGCATATGATCGTAAGTCTCGACGTTCTAAATTGACTGACAATAGGAATGAGAATTGCTTTAATTCAATCTTGGGGCTGTTTATACAACAACTTAAGAAATCTCTTAGACAGAGAAAAATAAAGTCTCAAAAGAAAGCTCAATCAATCAATAAAAAGGTTCAAAAAACTATGTCAACAATTCTAGTTTCAAGTGCTATAGAAGTGTTCACAATGCTTCTATTCATCCTGATACAGAGAAAAACGAGATAAATAAAGCATGGATGGCTACTCTTGACTACTGTCCTAAGGATGAAATCTATGATGGTTCTCTTAATCTATTTGATAATAATCATGTGTGTCCTCCTAACAGTCCTGATTATTCCATGATAAACAATCCTACTTCCTCAAAAATACTTCAACTTGAAAAGGAAGTCTTAATTAAAAGGATTGAAAATCTGGAATACCAACTGTATAACTTAAAATTGGAGATGAACAATCGTGATTCTTACAAGACGACTGTGTAAGAATAAGAATCATTCGTAAGTCACCTTGACAATAAGAATCATACAGAAAATCACAAGGATTTATCTAATCTCAAGATTTCCTCAAGTGATCATCAGGATCATCCTAAAACCCGTGGCACCTTGAAACAGGAAGAATATTCCTCTGCCAAACGTCGTTTGCAGAAAAAGAAAAAGAAATCTCATACAAAACCTTTGTTTGTAAAAGAGATTTCAAAAAGAATGCATAGTTTACGAAAATCAACAATCAAGGTATTCAAATCTGTGCTAAAAGAAAGAAAGAATGAAGTACATAACTCTTATTTCTTAAACAAAAGACAGAAACAAAGTATATCAAATACTCCATCCCCTCAAAAGAAGTTACCCAGTCCGGCAGAGGATTGGAACAACTACAGTTTGTAATACTGTTTTAATGATTCCTGTCTATCCCTCTTAGACAAAAATCATAATCTTCGAGAGGGTTGTGATAAGTTATTTCTGCTATTGTGTTAGCCTAGAATTGTGGTGTTTTCAAACGGACTCATTCTGAGGATAATCCTTTTAGGGTTTTGGTCAAAGGTTATTTTGGATATTTATCCCTTATCCTCAGTTCCTCTTTAAATGAAGTTTTTCTCCTATGCATAAACATTTCATCTATCTCTTCTATCATGTCCTCTTCAAGTCTTTCAAGCAAGTAAAGTGATGTTTGAATTGTTCTCTTTCCATCTACGAAAATACGGTTTGATTCTTCTGATAATGCGATGAGCCCTGATCTTCACGGCTCTTCTCTGGACGGGAACGTCTCTGTTTCTCATTTTGATAAGATCTCTTTAACCATGAATCTCATGCTGGAACAAGTTCGTGCCCTAAAAAATGAACTTGAAACTTCTTCCAAGAAAATCGAAGAAAAGATGGATCATCTGGAGTCTAGAATTGATCTGATCGAAGATGAGCTTGATGAATACAGAGAATATGAGAAGAGTATTCAAAGTAAGTGAAATGCTTTATAGGAGTTTATTTGCCTAGTAAATCTTCTATTTTCTTGTTTTATTTAGAAGAATAACTAGAGTTTGGAATAGCCATTATTGTGATTACACATAGCTATGTCCAACGTTTTCATCTTCATGTTTAGATTTATTGATTTAAATTCTAAACTTGTTTGCAAGATGATTTTTGCAGTATTAATCTTTATGGTTTTATATATTTCAATATTGTTATGGGATATGTGTGTTTGCGTCCGTGAACCATGATTGTCCCATGCGTTGTCAAAAGTATAGTCTTTCGATGTCGATATGCATGTATTGATAAAAGAATGAATAGACTTTTGACAAATACAAAAGTTAAGCCTATTATGTCAATTATTGATGGAATATAGGTTAAAATCTTTTGTTTGCAAGGATTATGTCTATTGAATGTCGTTATGCGAATAGTTATGGAAAATAGAATGAATCCTTGTGTATTCCGCAGTATTGATCTTCCCTGATCCATAATTTATGTACTACTGTGAGGCTCCGTAAAGTGTCTTATGTTGAGCACTAAAACGACCAAGTTGATTATTTTATGATTAGCTTAGTTGTTGTTCTGCGGGATACTTTATGTCGAGCATATTCAACTAAATTAATCATCTTGTTCGGTTATTTAGTTGTTGCTCCGTAAGTTTTCTTATGTCGAGCACGACCAATTAAATTGATTACTTTTGTGATTAATTTGGTTGTGGATTTCGATTAAATTAATTATGGGTTCTCTTGTGATTAATCTAATTGTATATTTTTTAGTCTCCATAAGTTCACTTATGTTGAGCATTTTTGATTAAATTAATCATGGGTTCTCTTGTGGTTAATTTAATTGAGTACTTGGATTCAAATTCATACTTGTATATAATTTTTTATGTCCAAAGAAATCCTTCTTTTCTTTCGAAATTAAGGTCGCTCTTGTTGTTATTTCGAGAATGACATTTAATGGGGGAGAGTTCTTAATTGAACTTGTGCTTAATTGTCAAATCTTTGTGGGGAGTGCGGCTGTGGAATATTATAGGGGTGTAGATGGTGGATTTTCGACAAGGTCTAAAATCGTAAACTCATAATTATACGAAGCTCTGATCCAGCAATCATACGTGAGTATTGAGACACGGGTCTCTCATCGAATTCTCAACGGAGAGTACTTTCTCTCGGAGTACATGTAGATATGTAGTCTCACGACTGGACAACGGCATATCTCATGAATACTGAACACTTTCAGTGATTATTTCTATATAGTATCACGAGATGGACGGCTCCTAGACAGCTTGCTCTGCTAGTATAGAGCGATAACGTCTTCAGGAACAAACAACGAGTTTACCCTGACTATATAAGGATATGACTTACTGACAAGCTCATATCGGGATAATTAATGCTCCTAGACAGCTTGCTCTGCTAGTATAGAACCACAAAGTTAATTATTCCTAATTAAGATTAATTCTGTCGTGACATTCACTACTAAATTCCCAGAATAATCTATTATTGCTCCTATTCCATGGTCGAATCCACGACTGGTCCCATGAAATGGCAATAGCAATTGCTCCTATTCCATGGTCGAATCCACGACTGGTCCCATGGAATGGAAATAAACAATTGTTCTGATTCTATGATCGAATCCACGGCTTGATCTCATAGAATAGCAATAACTATATTATCTCATTACTCCGATTTCATGATCGAATCCACAACTGGTCTCATAGATGGTAATAGATAAAACTTAATTACTCTGATTCTACGGTCGAATCTACGATCCCGTTGAATGGTAATGCTCACTTTATTATTCTGAATTCGTAGTCGAATCCTCAGCTGATCCTATGAATTAATAATAAACATCTTATTACTCAGTTTTGTGAATTATTCTCCACTGAATTCATAATTAGTAATAAATAATCAACAACCAGGCGTCTGAGCTACCTCTAAGTAAGCCCCGATCCAAATGGTGAAAGTGTGTTCAACGACGATGCACTAACAATCACCGCACGAACGAGTATTTCAAAATACGACGAAACGATTAACCTATTGCAAAATAGGAAGAAAATAATAAATAATCAAAATATTGACCAAGGCGCCAAGGGATTGGACTCATTGACTGGCGGACCGTGCCATGACCAATCCCACGCTAGTTTTATATTTTATCATATTTTATTATTTTCCTTCATCTGAAGAAAATCCTTTCATTTGAACAAATCTCCTTCGTCTCGAGGAAACTCCTCGACTTCATGACGTTTTCATAAACCCATGAAAATAATATAAATTAAGGAAAAATAGTGTGGGGCGTGATCATTGGCCAACCGGCCATGCCTTGGTCCCAGCCGGCCCCACACCTTATGGATCCTCATTATTTTATTATTATTATTTCCCTGATTTCATGAAAATTCCTTCAAATCATGGTATTTTCAAAATACATAAAAATAATAATATAAAATTAGGGAAACACGTGGGACCGGGCCCCAGCCGATCGGCCATGACTCAGCCGGTCCCACACGCCCATGTATTTTATTATTATTATTTTTAGGATTTTCTTCATCCCATGAAACTCCTTGATTTCATGGTATTTCTCTCAAATTAGGAAAATCCCTTCAAATCATGGAAAAATACATAAAATTAGGGAAACTCGTGGGACCGGGCCCTAACCGGCCGGTCGCGCCTCCACGGTCCCGCACGCCCTTTTTTTTATTATTTTAATATTTTTTGCTTCCCTGAACTCATGAAAACTCCTTCAATTCATGGAAACTCCCTAAATTCATCAAATTTCTCAAAATACATGAATTTTTCATAAAATCATTAAAATATTATAAAATTAAGGAAAAGGCACCACGGGACCGTGACCACGACCGGCCGACCATGCCTTGGCCTCGGCGGTCCCACGCCTCCTTTTTCCTTATTTTATAATTATTTTCCATCATCTCATGGTGTTTTCCTCAGTTTCGTCGAAACCCTAATTTTGGCATATTTTCTCGAATGGATGCTCAATTGCACGCCAGAAAATATCAAAATTCTCAGGACTGAGACGCGGACGCCTTGGGGACATGAGCACGCTATCTTGACCGACCAAGATTGGCTCTTTGGCTTACAGAAGCCGGTCCCATTAAGTTTCACAGTTTTGACCTAATTTGCACAATTGCACGTATTAGGTCCAAGACTCTTCCAAACACTTTGGATTTTCATGAAGTGATCATCAGGCGGTCACGTGACTACCCAGGGCCGGTTTCATGACCCCATGGTCGGTCCCTCACTCCGTCATAATTAATTAGGTTTTCTCACCTAAGGCTCAGACGAGCATTTTCGAATAAATTATTAAACCAGCATTTAATCATTCTTTCACCAACAAATCACCAACTCTTCAGGAATTCTTTGTATTTGCTCACGTGAGCATATGGACACTACATGGTTGATCCACGGTCCCATGTAGTCGCTCCCTCCTTCGTCCCATGGTTAAAATTTTGACGAACCATGAATTTGATCATCAATTGATCAAATTAGGGTTTCTGAATACAAGGATCATCATTCCAGATTCCAACCTTAATAATTTTACGACGACCTCATGGTCATTAATTTTATTAATTATGCTCGGTTCAACGACCAGTATTCTAATTAATATTTTTGGTACGCTGCTAATAATCCATCAGATGAGCAACACATGCTCAGATGATCAAATATTCAACAATTCATCACATGAGCAACACTTGCTCAGATGATAAATATTTGCTCAAACCAAGGAATATTGGTTCCACAATCAATATTCAACGATCTATCGAATGAGTAATACTTGCTCACCTCATCGTAAGAACTATACCTATGTCTCATGACATGTTCAACTCATGAGTTTCAGAACATCATGTTCAACTCGGCAACTACATGGACTCATCGTCTCATCAAACCACGAAGTCATCAATTGACTAACATACCACGAGACGTCAATCGTGTCACTTTGGGGGGATATCACTTACGGTTTTGGTCTGGCGGTCTACGACACGTGTGTTAAAACACACGATGGAATGTGAACAAGTCGTGCAATCGGTTGAAGGAATTCACGAGGTAGTGGGTGGAAAATCGACCAAGTCTCCACACATTGAGCAACTGGTTTCAAACACGATCCCCACTTCCCCATTCCTTGATTCCATCAACTGTCACACTTCATGGAGTCATGGTGTCTAAAATTCCAGCAATATAAATAAGTCTCTGAATCATGATTGAATCATCGGCATCAACAGTATCATCAATCTCACGTGTCATCAACAACACGAGATCATAAACTCATCAATTGAGCAACTACTCTCAATTGAGCAATTTCAATCATTCAGAGCTTATCATATTTAGAATTCACATACCCACAATCTTTGATTACCATTGATTCCACACATTTCCCAGCTTACCTCCTATAGATCAACCCATCCTCTCTTGTGACCGAATTTACTCTGGAATGGTCATTGTCTTGATTTAGGTCGGAGTACTACAGATTGATCTCTCGAATCTAAAGCACCCCCTTTGCAGCGGTGCATCTGTGTGAGGTTTAACATTTCGCTCAGTTCGAGGAGTCTCCTCCGTACGGTCGTCTCCTCAATTCCTTAAAAACCAGCAAATCGTTTTTCCCCATCTACAAGGGGTTATCTTGTATCTTTATAAACTCCTTGATGAATGCATTTAGCTCCGTACGGTCCCACAAGGTAAAATCGTTCGCTATCCCATCCTAATGACAAGATTTGAAGGAAGTTAAAGCCATACATATGGATATGCATACATAGATTTGAGGGTGGGGCATATTCGATCGAAAGCAAAGTTTCATGTGATCGAGCAAGAATCTGACTACCACATAATACTGGGACGCCCATGGCTCCATGATAACAAGGTGGTTCCTTCAACATACCATCAATGCATGAAGGCTCTGCTCGACAACAAGATCGTTCGCAATCCGGCTTCATCATCTCCTTATGCTCCCATCTATGATACTGAGTTCCTTGAATCTCAAAAAGGCATCCCGGAACCTCCAAGCAGGATTCACAATACTCCACTTCCAAGCTGGAAGACTATCGAGAAGGCTGATAACGATCCGTCATCCTCAGCTGCTAAAATGATCAAGTCACCTACTACACCGACTAAACGCCATAATGATTAAGTCTCAACTCCAGGGTCAAACTTCACGACCGATCGAGACGTAGAAGGGAGAGTCATTTATCGCCGACGGAAAGATTAGCAATTAATCGGGAAGAACGATGAAAAGTCTCCCCACCATGAAGAATCGTGTCAGAGTGAGCTATCACTTGAAGAAGAAGTCCAGGATGCCTCACGAAAACTACAGGACGGCACTGACTCTACCACTGACGATCTTGAAACAATCAACATTGGGACTGAAGACGATCCAAGGCCAATCCTGATCAGTTCAGCACTATCACCAGAGGAGCGGACCGAGATGATAAAATTATTGAAAGAATATCAAGATGTCTTCGCCTGGACGTACGAAGAAATTCCGGGTCTGGATGACAAACTCGTCACCCATCACCTGCACATCGTCCCTGGTTCCAAAGTTGTCAAACAACCTCCCAGACAATTTAGACACGAAGTCGAGGAGCAAATCAAGGTAGAAATCTAGAAACTGTTGGCAGCAGGGTTCATCAAGCCTATTCTTCATCCAACGTGGCTAGCAAATGTGGTACCTATTAAGAAGAAAAATGGTCAAATCAGATGTTGTGTCGACTTCAGGAACTTGAATAAATGTTGTCCAAAGGATGATTTTCCTCTACCCAACATTGACATGCTCGTCGATGCAACCAGTGGTCACGGTATGTTCTCATTCATGGACGGCTATAGTGGGTACAACCAGATCAAGATGTATGAACATGACGCCAACAAGACTGCGTTCCGTACTCCCATTGGGAATTTTCACTACACTGTGATGCCCTTTGGATTAAAGAATGCTGGTGCCACCTATCAACGAGCCATGACTGCCATATTCCACGACATGATGCACAAGCAAGTAGAAGACTATGTTGATGATGTGGTGGTAAAATCGAAGACTCGAGCATCTCATCTCGAAGTTCTAAGGCAGGTGTTTGAAAGATGCAGAGAATACAAATTAAAAATGAATCCTTTAAAGTGCGCATTCGGAGTTTCTTCCGGAAAATTCTTAGGATTCCTGGTCACGGCTGAAGGGATCAAAGTCGACCCAGACAAGGCAAAAGCTATTACCACCATGCCTCCTCCACGTACCGTGAAGGAACTACAGAGCTTTATGGGCAAGGTAAATTATATTCGACGCTTCATTCCTGGATTAGCTCAACTCATTGCTTCGTTCACACCTCTGCTGAAGAAAGGAGCAAGCTTCACCTGGACAGCTGTTCAACAAGAAGCTTTCCATAAAATACAACAGATATTATTGTCACCGGCCGTCATGAGGTCTCCAGTGCAGGGACGACCTCTGATTCTTTACACAGCCTCCAGTGACGTCGCCATCGGCGCACTCCTCGCTCAGGAAGACGACGAAGGCGTCGAACGACCGATTTACTACTTCAGCCGCACAATGAGAGATGCTCAACTCCGATATCCAAAGGCCGAAAGGGCATGCCTGGCATTGGTACATGCAATCCAGAAGTTCAGACATTACTTACTATCTAACAGGGTCGTACTCATCTCCAAAGCTGATCCCATAAAGTTCTTGCTATCAAAGCCAGCCTTGATAGGAGACCAGCGAAGTGGCTACTCCAGATGTCAGAATTTGACATAGCTTGCACGCCACCTAAAGCCATCAAAGGTCAAGCGGTCGCAGACTTGCTCGCTGCTTTTCCAGGGGAAGACACAACAACACTACATGAAGAAGTGCCCGGCGAATTCCCAGACATCTTGGTCATCAAGGAAGAAACATGGCTTCTATACTTTGATGGATCTGCCACCCCTAGTAGTGACACCGGAGGAGCGGGCATAGTACTGGTGTCTCCATCTGGTGAAGTTTTCTCACATTCGTTCAAGTTATTTCCACTGCACCAACAACTCAGCAGAATATGAAGCCTTCCTATTAGGATTATCCTTGGCCAAGCAAGCAGGAGCAACACACCTTGAGATAAGGGGATTCAAAATTATTGGTCAACCAGATGAATGGAACGTATTCTCTCAAGGAAATCACACTTGCTCCATTCAGAACCGAAGCTCAGCGACTGTTGACCTATTTTGCTGACGCAACGATCGTCCATACTGGACGGACTAACAATAGGCATGCTGATTGCCTAGCAACTCTCGCCTCCAAGCTGCAATTTGAAGGAGCAAGAAAACGATCACTGTACAGAGGCGTACCGTATCTTCACTTGGCTCACTCAGATAGAAACATTCCAGCAAACGATTGGCGAGCACCCATCATTCATGAATTGAGCAGCTCTGTTTCAGAAGGCCAAGTCAGCCTCAAGAATTGAAGAACTACTTCTTGCTCATGGAGGACTATACTATCGAAACCCTGATGGATCTCTATCACGATGTCTTGGGAGCACGAAGCGGAAGAACAACTCAAGCGCATACATGAAGAAATCTGCGGGCAAACGTTAGTGGTAACACTTTACAGAAAGCTTCAAAGAATGGATACTACTGGCCATCCATGGAACTCAGTCAAGAGCTTTACAAGGATCTTGTCCTGATTGCCAAACACCTCCTCATCACTTGGAGGTTTTGACAGTCCACCACACTGGGGACTGGAAGCCTTACATCAAATACCTCCGGGATACGAACTACCACTGGAAAAGAAGCAAGCAGTCAAACTCATTCAGAAAGCTAAGAGATTCGTCTATCTCGATGGGATCTTATACCGCAAAAGCTTTGGTGGAATTTACTGAGGTGCTTAGCCGAACATGAAATCCCTACAATCCTGAAGGAAGTACATGATGGAGAACATCAAGGAAAGAGGAAACTATTTCTTCAAATTCATGAGAAATATTATTGGCCAACCATGGAAGATGATGCAGCCGCACACGTTCAGAGGTGTCACCAATGCCAAACCCATGGTAATCTCATCCACACTCCTTGTCTCCCGTTGAATTCTGTGAATAGTCCGTGGCCTTTCTACAGCTGGGGACTAGATATCATTGGGAAGATCAATCCAGCATCTTCAAAACAACATGAATACATCATCACTGCGACAGAGTACTTCACCAAGTGGGTCGAAGCTATTCCTCTTCGAAGCACCACTGGAGTTACGATTGCCGCCTTCATCAAAGAGCACATAATATGCAGATTCGGAGTTCCTAAGCATATCATCACAGATAACGGAACTCCTTTTGCCAATCAAGATGTTGAGAAGCTGCTCAATAAATATGGGATCAAACAAATCTTCTCCACGCCTTACTATCCACAAGGAAATGGTCAAGCAGAAAGTACCAACAAGACTTTGATCAGGATTATCAGTCGGACGATTCATGACAATCCTCGATCATGGCATGAGCAATTACCCATGGCTCTATGGGCTTACAGAACTGCACCAAGGAGCTCGATCGGTACTTCGCCATATTCCCTTGTCTATGGAGCCGACGCCATACTTCCAGCAGAAATCAAAGTTCCCTCAGCCAGGATTGCAGCATCCAGTGGTGTACAATGGGATGAGGAAATCTCCAGATCAAGAATCGCTGAGCTAGATATGCTGAATCAAGGAGAACCAAGGTGGAAAAATATGTGGAAGCTTACAAACAGAGGATCTCCAGAGCCTACACAAAATGGTAAGACCTCGAACATTTCAAGTAGGAGATTTGGTATTAAAGACGGCAAAGCACATTCAACAAGACATGTCTGCTCCTAAGTTCTCTCCTAAATGGGAAGGGCCATATGTTGTTATCAAAGCAGTGTCTAGCGGATACTACAAAATTTTAGCAATCAATGGAGGAAAGGAAGGAAACATCATCAATGGCAAATGGCTCAAAGCTTATTATGCCTGATCCATGAAACAAACTACCTCTTCATCATTTCAAGCATTTTCAAAAATGTAATTTCATTCCTCCAAAGAGCATGCGAATGCTCCTTTGTTCATTAAACATTTCATAAATGAGCAAAATTCGTTCATACCATGATCAACTGTTTCACCTAACTAGAAACTCAGATTTATCAAAAAACAACAACCACAAATGCTCACTCAGAGCAAACCATCCAGCAACGGATAATCCCTGTAAGAAGCCTCGTCAAGCTTCTTCTGAAAAATCTTGGTCTTTGCCTTCAAGTCTTCGACCGCTTTCTCAACCCTTGCTGACTCCAGAGCCAGTATCCTCTCCTCATCCAGTAAAGCTGCATTCATGGAAATTGCATCAGCAGCCTCTGCCGCCTTATGAACCTTGATTATCTCAAGACGACGACGGAGCCAGCTTACATTGAATCGCAATATCTCACAATTCGAGATCATTTCATCCCATTGTGCAGTTCATGGTTTTTGACGTCTCGCAAGTGCATCTGATTCATTTCCTCGATGATCGGCAATAGCCCCGCTACCGTGGTTAAAAGTTGGAAGAAAACCTTTCCACACTTCTGTGGTAGCAATGTGACCATACTTCTTCCAATCTTGGTGTACAGAGGCGCATGACATTTGGGAATCACGAATCCACCGACCATTTCATTGTCTGGGAAGGTATTAATCAATGGGGCTTCGAATAAAGTCCAGCGGTTGGGTATTCACGAGCATGGACACTTCTCCAGTCTCCACGGATCCTGCAGAATCTTCACATGCCTGGTTACTGCTTTCCTCAACCTCAACCACGGTCACGGACTTTCCACTCTTTCTTCGTCTAGCATCGACGACGACACAGGACATCCGCCTACGATGAAACGAAGGAGTGTTAATCCCGGGACTCAGTACAATCTCAAGAGTCATAGGTTTACTTACAGACGATCCAGCTTCAGCACGAGCCGATCCATACCGGGCAGGAGCTCTAACAGTCCGCTTAGGCCTTGCATTATGAGGAGTAGCATTCTTCTTACAGTCCTACGACAAATCATTCTCTTGTGATCAACAATCTCGATCGAACAGAGACAAGAAAGGAGAAGAAGAAGAAGTGTACAACTTACTGAGATAGACGTTGCTATTTCACGCTTCGACTGAAGATCATCTTGAGAAGAAATGCTATTGCTCGACATGACGGCAAGGAGGTAGGATCAAAACTTCTCTACACGATGAAACTGACTCAGGAATGGAAGAAATATTTGCGTAGATCATAGATTTGGAGTCTTGAAGATATATATATCAGGATATAGTCATCACTCGCGAATAGTCAACTCAGTTACGAGTTTCACTGAAATCCTAGGCTTCAAAGATCGATACCGAAGATGCAGAGGAAAATAATGCCTTGGGGACTGAACATCACGGGTCAAAGGATAGGCCACGCGGCCTTGTACACGTCATGAATTCTCAGCCGTGTATTATGTTACTTCTTATGAAAATCGACAAGTCATGATGAATTTGGATGTATAGACATTGGTCCATGTCATGGATTAGAAGAAATCGACGTTAACAAAATGTTCATCATTCAGAAGGAAAGTCTAATTGAAGTAAAGTCATTTAAACAGTCAAAAGAAAGATATCCACTATGAAGACTAAAAGGGAATGCTCTAACGTTAAAGAAGATGGAAGTAAAACTACTCGTCGGACTCATCCGAATTGTCAGCTTCATCGTCACTATCCTTCTCGGAATCATCTTCTTCAGAGTCACTGTCAGAATCATTGGTGAAGTCCGGTGGACGGAAGATAACATCATCATCTGAATCCGAGTTATCTTCTGCTGCAGCTTCAGCTTCAATTTTCTTCATCATCCTCTGATGCTCTCTTTCATATCGATCAGGCTTAATGTAACGCTCGGATGGTTCCCATGTGATCTCTCTTCAGAAGCATCAGCATCATCAATCAGAAGGCACCCCATCCAAGAATTGACGCTTCTCCTCAACCCTCTGTCTCTTACGCCGGGTGCGATCTTTTCACGTTGACGGGCATCCTCCTTTTTGTCTTCAGCTCTCTTTTCTTGAGTTCAGCAAAAGAGACTCTTCGCTCACCCAAGGGAACATTAGGCTTCGCCCCTTCATGGGTAACCCTAGCCTTTGATTTCGCTACAGGAGCGTCGGAATCCTCATCAGAAGAGCCAGAGGAAGAAGAGGAATACCAGTAATCGTAATTGCTGTTATTGTTGGTCGACATTTTCTGGAACCGGAAGATCAAAGATTACTACTATGTAAACAAACCAACATCAGCAAAAAAGGTAACTCTTAACTCTTACCTTTTACTTCCTAATGGTAGTAATGCTAGAGTTAACACCTCAAAATCGTTCGTCTCTTCGAAAACTGCAAAAACGAACGAAACTTTATTTAATTTCCGAAACTGATTTTTCATAAATCACGGACACAATTTTCATAATGTGAACATTCACACAACTGACCTATGAAGTTTATAACAATAAAATATTTCATCATAATATATTGTCTATCTTCGAAGGTTCCTCAAAACACGTTTGATTTTTCGAAAAAACAGCAATTAATGCAACTTGCATACATAAATTCTCAAGGATTTTATCTAATGAAAACAAACTCATGCAAAAAAAATATATCATCATATTTTGCACAATATATGTCACGGCTGCATATATATAAAAAAAAACTATTTTTCCTTCGTATCGTCGTTATTTGTCTTTAAAACGAAGGTTTATTTCAAAAATATTGTGAAAGCTCACATCTCATACATATGATAAAGTTTTGTATTTACATGAAAGCTCATAAGCAAAATTTTATCACTGGACACAAGTTCATCATATATTTTCCTTCAGTCGTCGTATTTGTCTTTAAAACGAAGGATTATTCGATTTCATGAAAATTCACTTCTTTTATGATAAAACCTTGGTACACATGAA
Source organism: Papaver somniferum (assembly GCF_003573695.1). NCBI lineage: Eukaryota > Viridiplantae > Streptophyta > Magnoliopsida > Ranunculales > Papaveraceae > Papaver > Papaver somniferum. The sequence continues at coordinate 253,025,636 of NC_039364.1, forward strand.
AGCTCATACTAAGTTTTATCACTGGACCTAGGTTCATATATAAAAAAAAACTCTCTAAATCAGGGATTATAGTTAGTTTTCAAAACTAACGATCGAACGAACATACGTTTTCAAAAACGAGGGTTTTTCATAAAACTCACACCAATATATACACATGTATATTTCATCATGATCAAACATGAACAACTCATGAAGGTCACAACAAAACATCAAAAAAAAAAAAAAAACGCACGCACCTGGTCGGCCGGAATTGGCCGGCGGCAACGGCGATCGGTGGCGAACTTCAAGCTTCTCCTGCTGGCGTGAAGGAGGAGAGGTGATGGAAGATGGACGTGGAAATTAAAAAAAAGGATTAATTCCTTTATACAATTTTTTATTTCCAAAACCTAATTTTCTAAGGATTTCCTTATTGGGCCCGACCCGCGAATCCTAACCGACCACGGACTCGTCGTCCAAACCAGCGGTTCAACACCAATTTATGCTCATCAAACGACGCTCCAATCATGACATTGAAGCCTTCATCAAGTCGTGGTTTGCTCATGCTCTCTAAATCCGGTAACGTCTCAACTTACGACTAAGTTCAATTACTGTATTATTATTTATGGCCGGAAAATCACCATTTAATGCTGACTGAGGAACACAGCTTTCCTCAGTAAGCAGGGGACTTAATGTAGATGGTGGATTTTCGACAAGGCTAAAATCGTAAACTCATAATTATACGAAGCTCTGATCCAGCAATCAGACGTGAGTATCGAGACACGGGTCTCTCATCGAATTCTCAACGGAGAGTACTTTCTCTCGAGTACATGTAGATATGTAGTCTCACGACTGGACAACGGCATATCTCATGAATACTGAACACTTTCAGTGATTATTTCTATATAGTATCACGAGATGGACGGCTCCTAGACAGCTTGCTCTGCTAGTATAGAGCGATAACGTCTTCAGGAACAAACAACGAGTTTACCCTGACTATATAAAGGATATGACTTACCGACAAGCTCATATCGGGATAATTAATGCTCCTAGACAGCTTGCTCTGCTAGTATAGAGCCACAAAGTTAATTATTCCTAATTAAGATTAATTCTGCCGTGACATTCACTACTGAATTCCCAGATAATATATTATTGCTCCTATTCCATGGTCGAATCCACGACTGGTCCCATGGAATGGCAATAACAATTGCTCCTATTCCATGGTCGAATCCACGACTGGTCCCATGGAATGGCAATAAACAATTGTTCTGATTCTATGATCGAATCCACGGCTTGATCTCATAGAATAACAATAACTATATTATCTCATTACTCCGATTTCATGATCGAATCCACAACTGGTCTCATAAATGGTAATAGATAAATCTTAATTACTCGATTCTATGGTCGAATCTACGATCCCATGGAATGGTAATGCTCACTTTATTATTCTGAATTCGTAGTCGAATCCTCAGCTGATCCTATGAATTAATAATAAACATCTTATTACTCAGTTTTGTGAATTATTCTCCACTGAATTCCACAATTAGTAATAAATAATCAACAACCGGGCGTCTGAGCTACCTCTAAGTAAGCCCCGATCCAAATGGTGAAAGTGTGTTCAACGACGATGCACTAACAGTCACCGCACGAACGAGTATTTCAAAATACGACGAAACGATTAACCTATTGCAAAATAGGAAGAAAATAATAAATAATCAAAATATTGACCAGGCGCCAAGGGATTGGACTCATTGACTGGCCGACCGTGCCATGACCATCCACGCCAGTTTTATATTTTTATATATTTATTATTTTCCTTCATCTGATGAAAATCCTTTCATTTGATCAAATCTCCTTCGTCTCGAGGAAACTCCTCGACTTCATGGTTTTCATAAACCCATGAAATAATATAAAATTAAGGAAAAAGTGTGGGGCGTGACCATTGGCCAACCGGCCATGCCTTGGTCCCAGCCGGCCCCACACCTTATGGTTCCTCATTATTTTATTATTATTATTATTTCTGATTTCATGAAAAATCCTTGATTTCATGGTATTTTCAAAATACAAAAAATAATAATAAAATTAGAAAACGTGGGACCGGGACCCAGCCGGCCGGCCATGCAGCCGGTCCCACACGCCCTTATTTTATTATTATTTTATTTTCCTTGATTCATCAAATTCCTTGATTTCATGGTATTTCTCTCAAATTAGGAAAATTCCCTCAAATCATGAAAAATACATTAAAAATAATAAAATTAGAAATTCGTGGGACCGGGCCCTAGCCGGCCGGCGCCTCCACGGTCCCACACGCCCTTGTTTTTATTATTTTAATATTTTTGCTTCCTTGAACTCATGAAAACTCCTTCACTTCATGGAAACTCCCTAAATTCATCAAATTTCTCAAATTCATGAATTTTTCATAAAATCATCAAAATATTATAAAATTAAGGAAAAGGCACCACGGGACCGTGGCCACGACCGGCCGACCATGCCTTGGCCTCGGCGGTCCCACGCCTCCTTATTCCTTATTTTATAATTATTTCCATCATCTCATGGTGTTTTCCTCAGTTTCGTCGAAACCCTAATTTTGGCATATTTTCTCGAATGGATGCTCAATTACACGCCAGAAAATATCAAAATTCTCAGGACTGAGACGCGGACGCCTTGGGGACACGAGCACGCTATCTTGACCGACCAAGATTGGCTCTTTGGCTTACAGAAGCCGGTCCCATTAAGTTTTACAGTTTTGACCTAATTTGCACAATTGCACGTATTAGGTCCAAGACTCTTCCAAACACTTTGGATTTTCATGAAGTGATCATCAGGCGGTCACGTGACTACCCAGGGCCGGTTTCATGACCCCATGGTCGGTCCCTCACTCCGTCATAATTAATTAGGTTTTCTCACCTAAGGCTCAGACGAGCATTTTCGAATAAATTATTAAACCAGCATTTAATCATTCTTTCACCAACAAATCACCAACTCTTCGGGAGTTCTTTATATTTGCTCACGTGAGCATATGGACACTACATGGTTGATCCACGGTCCCATGTAGTCGCTCCCTCCTTCGTCCCATGGTTAAAATTTTGACGAACCATGAATTTGATCATCAATTGATCAAATTAGGGTTTCTGAATCCAAGGATCATCATTCCAGATTCCAACCTTAATAATTTTACGACGACCTCATGGTCATTAATTTTATTAATTATGCTCGGTTCAACGACCAGTATTCTAATTAATATTTTTGGTACGCTGCCAATAATGCATCAAATGAGCAACACATGCTCAGATGATCAAATATTCAACAGTTCATCACATGAGCAACACTTGCTCAGATGATAAATATTTGCTCAAACCAAGGAATATTGGTTCCACAATCAATATTCAACGATCCATCGAATGAGTAATACTTGCTCACCTCATCGTAAGAACTATACCTATGTCTCATGACATGTTCAACTCATGAGTTTCAGAACATCATGTTCAACTCGGCAACTACATGGACTCATCGTCTCATCAAACCACGAAGTCATCAATTGACTAACATACCACGAGACGTCAATCGTGTCACTTTGGGGGGATATCACTTACGGTTTTGGTCTGGCGGTCTACGACACGTGTGTTCAAACACACGATGGAATGTGAACAAGTCGTGCAATCGGTTGAAGGAATTCACGAGGTAGTGGGTGGAAAATCGACCAAGTCTCCACACATTGAGCAACTGGTTTCAAACACGATCCCCACTTCCCCATTCCTTGATTCCATCAACTGTCACACTTCATGGAGTCATGGTGTCTAAAATTCCAGCAATATAAATAAGTCTCTGAATCATGATTGAATCATCGGCATCAACAGTATCATCAATCTCACGTGTCATCAACAACACGAGATCATAAACTCATCAATTGAGCAACTACTCTCAATTGAGCAATTTCAATCATTCAGAGCTTATCATATTTAGAATTCACATACCCACAATCTTTGATTACCATTGATTCCACACATTTCCCAGCTTACCTCCTATAGATCAACCCATCCTCTCTTGTGACCGAATTTACTCTGGAATGGTCATTGTCTTGATTTAGGTCGGAGTACTACAGATTGATCTCTCGAATCTAAAGCACCCCCTTTGCAGCGGTGCATCTGTGTGAGGTTTAACATTTCGCTCAGTTCGAGGAGTCTCCTCCGTACGGTCGTCTCCTCAATTCCTTAAAAACCAGCAAATCGTTTTTCCCCATCTACAAGGGGTTATCTTGTATCTTTATAAACTCCTTGATGAATGCATTTAGCTTCGGCTTTATGATTGCATCTAAATAAGATGATATATTTTTGCTTTCTTTTGGTCAAGAAATATCTCTTTTGGAAATTTCATTAGGATCTTGTTCTTGTACCTTTGCCAATTTTATTGACAAAAAGGGGGAGAATTAATATGTAGTTCACACTAAAAATACATATGGTTTTCGGATCATTATGTAAGGGGGAGTGGTTTCCATGTGAGATGGAGTATTGACTAAGGGGGAGTGATACATATCACCATAGTATTGTTGTTGAAGTTGTGATACAATTCAACTTTGACGTTGTGTAATGATACTATGACACTGTATAACAATGATTGAGAACTCTTGTTTTCTCATTGTTATAGCTACGGATTTTCAACAACGATGATGCCGAACTTACAACCTTTGGGATCATTGGAGTACTTGGAAGTGACGAAGATTTCGAGTAATGTTGAAGATTAGACATGTGGAATAGGAGCTACAAAAGTTAATTTATTTATTTTTTGTATTCCATATGTATTAATAGTTTTGTCACTAAAATTGACTAAGGGGGAGATTGTTAGAGCATTGCTCGGTCGAACTCGCATGCGTTGCTATCTCAAGCATGTTTGTCAATGTTAGTGATCAAAACTATAAGTCTTGATTTCTAGTCTACTATAGCTAAGGTCTCTGACTAGGATAGAAAGTGTAGTTGATCTCAAGAACTCCATGGCAATCATCAAACAAGACGAAGGACTACTCAAGGAACCGGTGGATCTTCATCGACTAAAAGGTATGTGGAGACTTGAAGTTATCTATCACTCATAAGTCTATTTATCTCCTGTCTTGAGACAAAAGTCATTTTTCTATATAGACTTAGATTATACACATTTGGTATTTCGAGTCGAGTTTATCTCGCCTATCTATTTCTCGAAATATGTGTTGGTAAGCTTTCGCTTTAGCCAAATTCATCTTTACCTAGTGACGAAAGTCATGTCATGTTTCAATCACTTTGAAAATTTCTCTGAAGAAAAATGGTTTGTGAATAACAACTATATAACGTCCTCTGAGAATGTTTCAATGATTGAAATGAGAGTTTAAATTATATAACCATTGGTGGATATAAGCATTGTTGTGGAAACACATATATGTATAAGTCCTTATTCCTTGAGCCGAAGTTTGCGAACTTTGTTGATCAAGAGAACTGGAATAGTGGCGTGAGCTAAGTCCGCGAACCCAGTCCGCGAACTGGCGGAAGTTCTCGACCCGAGAAAATCTGCTGGAGTTTGTGAACTCCGTCCGGGAACTTAAGTCCGCGAACCCAGTCCATGAACGATGTTTAAAAACGATGTTTGCGAACTTATTCTTATATAAACTAAGGAATGCAAATTGCAAACCGTGGCTATATAGTTCATGAACCGATTCAAGTGAATCAAATTGTTTTTGCTTCGATTGTGTCTTGTGTAGTTACATAAGATCTAAGCAATTGAACAACTCTCTAACTAGTTCATTTGAGTCACTTGAACTAGTTATGGTGATGAAGAATATGGTTGATGTGAAAGTGATCATATGGCTAACCATTTGGTTAACTATTGTTGAACCAACAAATGTTCATATTTGGGTACGGTTACTTAAACCCAAAATAGTACATTTCATTTGTGTATAACAAGCTAAGTTTTCGATCTAACGGTTGAGAAATATTAGCTTGAATCTAATCAGGTTTTCATCTAACAGTGAATACTGAATGCTTTGTTACCAAGCTAACAGTGATTGCAAACCATGATTTGAAAGACTATATAAGGGAGAACTCTAGCAACTGGGAAACCTAATCCCCACACCTTACGTGTGATACTAGTTGCATAAGCTAGAGTCGATTCTCCTTTAACCTTTGGTTTCTTCTTCTAAACTAGGTTAACGACTTAAAGACTTCATTGGGATTGTGAAGCCAGACTAATACTATTTTCTCGTAGTTGTGTGATCTGATCTTGCAGTTTCTATCGTACGAGTACAATGGTAATAATTGGCTTGAGATTGATATCTCTGATAGGCAAGATATAAAAGTAATCACAAACACTTCGTCTCATCGTTTGTGATTCCGCAATATATTTTTTCGCTGCGTCGATTAAGATTATTGTGAGGTGATTGATAATACTAGGTTGTTCTTCGGGAATATAAGTCAGGTTTATCAATTGGTTCATGTTCACCTTGATTTATCAAAAGACGGAACAAAACTCGTAGGTATATTCGTGGGAGACGGATTTATCTATTACCGTAGACTTTTCTGTGTGATACAAATTTGTTTATTAAAGTCTTCGAATTTGGGTCGTAGCAACTCTTAGTTGTGGGTGAGATCATCTAAGGGAATCAAGTACGTAGCATCCTGTTGGGATCAGAGACGTATGAGCATAATTGTACCTTGAATCAGTGTGAGATTGATTGGGGTTCAATTACAGTCCAGACCGAAGTTAATTTGGAGTAGGCTAGTGTCTGTAGCGGCTTAATACAATGTGTGTTCAATGTGGACTAGGTCCCGGGGTTTTTCTGCATTTGCGGTTTCCTCGTTAACAAAGTTCTAGTGTCTGTGTTATTTTTTTTCCGCATTATATTTTGTTATATAATTGCAATATCACAGGTTGTGCGTAGATCAATCAATTAGAATATCCGACCTTTTGGTTGTTGATTTAAATTGATTGACACTTGGATATTGATCTTTGGTACCATCCAAGTTATCTCTCTAGTATTTGATAAAGACTCGCTGATTTCTATTTTCTCGAGTATATATCAAATTGAGAGATTGAGATATAAACTCTTTGATATACTTTTTACCTAGATTGAGTCTGACTGTCTAGTTGATTTTCTAGAAAGTATATTGGGGTTTTTTCATACATATTGCTAAGAGAAATATTGGGTGTGGTTGTTATACCCCCGTTTTTTCAATGCTGACTATTATTTCTTGTCATTTTCTTAAATTACAACCTTGAGGACAATTATTTAATCTGCAGGTTAAGAAACTAATACCTTACCGACAAATGAAACATTTATAACACATTTCTCTGTATGTCAAAACTCATTTAATCGACATTATGTTTTATTGCTAGCATGCTGGGTAGGTATGGCTGTTATATTCTTTGTTTTTCGACCTTGCCGACTTTTCATACTTTCAGTTTTGAAAGTGTTGATTCCTTTGAGAATTTTGAGAATGAAACCATTAAACATCATTGCAAACCCCTTTTTAGAAGTCTTTGGCTGGCTAGTGTGGTTTCATTTCCGTTACACACAAAATTATCAAAACATAATTTTTTTTCTAAAAATTCTCTCACGTAATCCATTCCAACTAAAACTGATTTCCTACTAGTTAATCTAACAACGTTAGTTAAGTTAGATAGATTTATCAGTAGTAACCAAATTTTATGCTCGTGTTACGCACTGGCATCTTTTTTTTCTACCATATTTTTTATTTGGTGTAATGTGACTTCGCATCCCCTTCGTTCATTTTTGATTTATTAACGATGCATTTTTGATTTGGTGTGGCTCGGCTTCGCCTCGCCCCATCACTATGCATCAAACCAACTTTTTCTTTTAACAAAATTGACATGTTACTACGCACCGGACATCTTTTTCTTTTACCATATTTTTGATTTGGTGTGATGTGGCTTCGCCTCGCCCCGTCGTGCATTTTTTACTTATTATCACGGGGCTTCCCCCTGCCATGTCCCGATGCATTTTTGATTTGGTGTGGCTTGACTTCGTGATAAGTGCATATTTCACATATAATTTGTGTCAACTCCATGCTAGTATTTGTTGGGTTTCTTGCAAATTATTGTATATTACGGTTGTTTCCTCTTATTTGTGTTTATTAGGTGAATCATCTGAAAAGAAGTGAATTTGTGCTTAATTATGCAATAAAAGAAGCTAGCTACAAGTGGATAAGGGCCAAAGACCAAGTGGAATTCGCTCAAGTACAAGATTTCTACTTTTCACTCTGTAGAGGACGAGAAGACAAAGGCAGTGGCGAAAGAACGGAGTTATTCTGAGTTCGTATGAAGAAGTTATGAGCAAAACAAGAACTTAGAAGACTAAAAAGGGCAAAATGTCATTTTCTAAGGGATTTGCTATTGGCACCCCAATCGAATGTTAAGGGCCACCTTCATGTTAAGGGGTAGACTGTTCCTTAGGAACTGCTAAACGCAGTCAGTCTTTTGCTAGGGGCGTCCATTCTGTTAAGGGGAAGCCATATTCAAAAATCACTAAAGGCGCCTGGATTATTACTAAGGGCACCTCTTCTTCTTCCTTATTATGAACATGAAGAACATGAGCTGTTCTTAATGGTGGTCATCGTGATGATCACGATGGTGATGGATTTGATCAACAACGATATTCGAATACATCACTAGGTTCTTGTGGACGATAGAAAGCATGGGTACAAGCCTGATTTCGATAAATCAGTCATACTCGAGTTTGGCAGGGGATTATTGGTTGCTGCCATTGAACCCGAGCATGCTGATGAGTTTCAATTCAGTGGAGACTCGATTATTCTGTTGTTACTTCCATCATGATGAGACTGTGATGAAGATGATGCTACTTCCATTGATTATCAGCAGTCGTGACTGATAGAGCTGTTGGCAGAAATCAGGAGATGATCGTGATAAAAATGCAGAGAAGAGATGAAGTTTGACTGCTGTTCGAGGAAGCTGATGAAGTTGGCAATGGACTATTGCTGCTGCCACTCCCAGCAACGACGATGATCTGTTCAGGAGCAGTGATTGAAGGGAGAACTCGATATGGGAGGAGAACTGTTACTGCCATTGAATCCGAACTCGATATGAACCAAGACAGGGAGTTGACGATCAGAGATGGAGAACTAAACAATGGCTGCTGCTATTATCACTGATGCTTAGGGCTGTCAATGGATTACCGAATATTCGATATCCGTCTGATTCCGTCCGAATCGTTAGGATATCATCCGAAATTTCGGATACAGGATATCAGATACGGATATCTTATCGGATATTCTTACCTTAACGAAACGGATACAGAAAATGCATTATCCTATAGATAATATCTGATATCCGTTAAAGAATGCATATGCAAATTTTTTTATATTTTTTTGAGTAATATATTTAGTTGTTAGCTTGGTAGTATGTGAAGAGTGGTAGAAATAAAAATATTATGGAAGAACAAAAACACAACTAATTTTATTGGTTGTGAGAAAAACGGAGAATTTTTCAATATCGATGAAGAAGATTTGAATTTTGTTTAAATGTAATTTAATATAATAATTTTATAGTCAAATTTGTGCATTTGATCAAGGTATTTGGTTTTGTTTAGTCGAATCTCTTTAGGGTACCTTTGATTTTTTTTGTAATTTATGAAATTAGAGAAAAACTAAAAAAGAACTTAAACTATTTTTATTATAATAAATTATAACCGGATATTATCGGATAACCGACATCATTATCGGAACGGATAATGAAAATACTTTTGAATATCCGTCGGATATCCGGTAATCTTATCGGTAACGGATATGGTAGAGGCCATATCCATTTCGATAGCTACCGTTGACAAGCCTACCGATGCTGAGGAGATAATGGTGATGAAGCTCGTGATGTTCGCAACAGTGATGATAATGGCAGTAAAGACAAGACTCGAGCAAAGTGTTGCTGCTATTCATTGCTGCCATGGATGATGAAGATAATGGAGCACGAGTCTCGCATTGGTTTGTTGGAGTTGCAAGAGCAAGCCATGGATGATGGAGCTCGGGTTGATGATCATTGGCAGGAAGATAGTTTGCTGCTTTTGGTGCTGAAGTGTGAAGTCATTTGCGGGACCCATTCAACTTCCAGTTTCACGAGCAACGGAAGAGAAAAGTAAAGTGGGACCGGCCGAAAGTAAACTTGGCAGAAACATGTCTCTGACATGTTAGGCTTAGGTGGAAATTTAGCGTATCAATATACATCAATTTGGATGAACCATCAGCATTTAACAAAAGGTTTTCTTCTTGTCCGGACTAAATATAAGGCCAATCATAAGCCGTGGTTACTGAGTTAAACCACTTCATGGTGCACCGTAACGCAATCACTTATTGTTTCCCAACCAATCCTGATTCCTGATCGTTGCAGACGATAATTCGGAGTTGACGTGTGGTGGGGTCCGGTTTACAGTAATTCCAGAAGATAAAGCACGCGTTTGTTCAGGATATTTAACGCGTTGAAGAAGGGGATAATTGTTTGTAAGATGATACATCAAGACAGGTGTATTGTACGGTGATAATTGCTTCAGGTGGGGTCCTTTGAAGATCGAATGAATCAGAATTCTTGTACACTTTACTAGGATGGGTCGCACTACATCGAATCAGATACACATATATTCTGATAAGTTTTGTTTGTGTACTAGTGGTCAACCCGTACCGTAACGGCATGGGAATAGATATGTCCAGATTATATTGGATTTGAAATTTATCAAAACACAATAAATTGGATTCAAATTATAACAAACATAGCTATACCCAATGTATTATTTACATTCCTGAACGTCCTCCATACATCCTACCATCATACCCACCTCTATCATACTACTTCAATATGTTGTTGGTAACAAAACCAAGGCGATTTCTTAAAACAATTGATAATCACCTCATCAAAAGGACAATCACTATTTTCATTTTATAGCATTAGGTGACATTAGCACTCACTTCACATCTAACTTTAATTAATTATCTAATGATAGGAGACAAACACAGTAAGCTGTAAAAATCACATCTTATCGGAATGTGTGCTGCATCATTCTATGAAAATTTGAGATGTTAATTCAAAACTTCCAATTGTTCAGGGGATTACATGCATTCAACAAGTATATTTGGATCTCCACCTAAAGAAAGCCAGTAGGTTTTTTTTTTTTTTTTTTTGATCGGTTAGGATCCTAGCTAGTAGTCAAGAAAAACTCATTGTCCCTGAAGTTCTCATGGGTCGCTCCCTAAAGTGAAAGAAATCACAAACCTTCTCCTGGACAGATGGGGAACCTGTGCATGTATTTTAAACAATTGGTTTATGGTGTGAAAGAGCTAGTGATTTGTTGAAAAATCTCTATCAATCAAGTTTTTTTTTGGTAAGTCCAAATTGTATTGATGAATAGCCAGTATGTACAAGGAGTTTACAAGAAAAGAAGTCCGAAGACCCCCAAAAACATACAAATTACTTAAATCTGAAATATGAAACATTTGGATATTCTAACGAATGAAGAAAATATGATCTTTCATCATAGTTTAAACCTTCACCATTTCTTAGAGAACAACCCCTCTTTGTCATGTTGTCTGCCGCGAAGTTAGCCTCACGATACATAGTACTACGTACTTTAAATTGTGCTGAGAATTGTATCTCCTTTCTACGTCCTAAATGAAGTTCTGTTATATCAGTTGTAATCAAAACAATATAAACAAAGCAGTTTTATAGCAAGGATCAGAGTTGCCAGACATATTTTACCACCCATATATGAGTCCATCTCGGTTCCAACTTATTACTCAGAATCCATTTAAGAGTCAATTAGTGAATTGAAACTTTTGTTTCGGCAAAAGGTTAATTTTGAATCTGCAGTGCGTACATTTCATAGTACTTCTCATCGTCGCTCGCAACATCTGCTAATTTAAAAGTAAGTAATTAGTGCAAGTTGAATTGTTGCTATTCAATATCAACACAAAGAATAATAATGTACTAATTGAAGAGAATATTGCTAGACTTTAATCTTCCATTTACCTATTAGAGTTCATATGTCAGTCGAACTATGTTTATTTTCTGCGTAAATCGCTTCACAACTTGCTCCCCAACTGTCCCTTGTTGCTCAATATACCAAGCAAAATTCCCTTCATAAATAATGTTTAACAGTAGATAAGAGTTTAAGATCAAACTCGAGACAATCCCCGAGATTTTTGTTGAGTTTCGAGAGAAAAATCACCTGTACCGATATTTGTACACGATTGACTACTGGCATTGCACACAAACGTTTATTTCAATCGTACTACCGATTATACCGATTCTACGTCAAGCATAAAAAACAGTTAGAATCCATCGAACCAGAATTTAATTTATAAAAAACAAACATATAAAGAAGAAATGGAATCAAACATACTCTGACGATGCTTTACTAAATCTCAATAAAGCAGATAGAAGGATCTCAAAATTCACAGACATATTCCTATATTTCGCTTTCGTCTTTCACAGTGTCATCACCCCTCGGATTATTGAATGCCACGCGTGTGGATTTTTAAGAGCGCATGCTCCAACTCTAAAACTGAGATCGTTGGATCATACCGAGAGGTTGAATCTCAGCCGCTAGTTGTATAGGCTAACTTAGTCATGACCTCTTTTGTATCATAGATAAATAGGATCGAGTGGCTAACTTAGTCATGACCTCTTTTGTATTATAGATAAATAGGATCGAGTGAGACTGAGAACGAAACTTCTTCATTGGATTGTAACCAGAGACAACTTCAACTTTTACTTCTTCATTGAGCGATTTTCATTTATCGCGAGAATAGAGAAACCGAGAGACAGAGTGTTTTCATTTTAAGTTTTACTTTAACTCTTTCTCTTTTCTTTGTTAGTAGAATACGTTTAGTTATGAGTAGCTAAACTTTTTACTGATTAGGGATGATTTCAAAGTCCTGAACAATGAAGCATTAATTTCTTTAACCACGTTTATTTCAAGTTTTATTTTATTGTTGATTATCTTTATTATTTTTAATGTCTAAGAATATTAAGGGGTTATTTAAAATGATCAATTAAATTAACCAATCAATATTTCTTTACACAAGTAGTAAATCGCAAGAGCTGACAGAGGGATTTTGTTAAGCAATTGTGTGTAAAGATAACACTAGTAAGCAGGCCGAGCCTATGCGTCTGATGTTAGGATCAACCTGATTCACAGAGTGTAAAGCATTCGACTAATTTACACCTTGAGAGCTTATTCTTGGTTGGCTGGTTGGATAAAATCTGGTAGTCGAGCGCTTCCGTATCCAGTGACAGTAGGAATCTTGAAGGATAGCATAGCTTATTGCTATTCTACGGTTGGTAACAATATAAGTTCAACAAGAAATAAATTTATATTTAATTAAGTTTCGGTTCAGTGACGGCGAATGATTTCCTAGTCATCTTTCTTCATATTATTTTAAATCAATCTTTAATATTTTATTTTATTAATTTATTTCGTTCTACAATCTAAAAAAACCTCTTTCGGTTACTTTTAATAACTAGAAACTCCATGCTCTTCGTTGGAACGAACTCCTTGCCATTATATTATTAGTTAATTGTGTGGAAAGTAGTAATTAATTTGTTGTGTAAACGACGCGCACCACCTCGCCTCGCCCCGTCACTATACATCAAACCATCTTTTTCTTTTAACAAAATTGGCATGTCACTATATACCGGACATCTTTTTCATTTACCATATTTCAGGGCTGCCAGGACTGATAAGAGCACCAATAATTCTGATCAGACACCATCGTCAACTTCCTCCCCAATATTGGCCGTGTTTGCATAATTGTCTGTTGATGCAATATGGTTTAAATCCTGGATAATTTATGGTTCCGTTTGTCACAACTCGGTGGAAGTGCTTTATAAGCACTTATGGTCCTCACTTTTCATTCGATTTAGCTTTATGGTAGGCTGGGTGTACTAATAGTTAACAGTATCGGGCGTAATTAACTTCCCACAAAGTAACCTTTAGACTACAAATAGATCAAAGATTTTGCGAAAATCCTCAAACTAAACAGCATAGCCCCAACCAAAAAAAAAAAATTTGCCCGAACACTCCCGAAGTTAATGTAACAAAAAATAATTTTATTGGATTTGCGGCCATTTATTATATGGGCACTAAAACCATAAGAAAGTTTCCTCATAATGGAAAAACCTTGCTACACCTATCTGAAACTCAAAACTTATCTCATGTTCACGGATTCGTATTCTATTTAAGTAGCAAAACAACCTAAAGGCTCTTATCAATTACAGGAAGAACCATGAGTATACATTGATCTTATCTATACAACAACTTATCCCACAACTGAAGCTCCTTTCGTCATTGTAAGAGCGTATTGATCCACTCATATCCTTCCAGCAGTATAACCACCACTACTCTTTGTGCACTCTGAACCCTACCTATAAGAGATAAGTGTTTAGACAGTCCGCACATAATATGACCCTTCTTTTATCAAAATGTATTAATTCAAGAACCCGACCATGACGAAAAATAATGTGAATGTTCTTCTCTCTACCAGATTCCACTAATTGTACAACGTTTCTCCGACTCATGAGGTTGCCAACTGGATTTGCAGGATTTGGAAAGAGAACTCCCCGAACCTTTAGTCATCGCTTTTTTATCTTGTATGTCAATCTAAAGCACTGATGCCTAAACTGACATTGTCGGCGCTACGACATGGAAAGTTTGCTCCTCTCCAGTTCGATATTTTTATGATAACGACACAATGCATTTCAGTATCTATCAGGCATGTACTAACAGTCTCAGTTGCAGAGGTTGCACCAGTAGTTAACACGAAATTCTGAGCCACTTGATAATAATATTCAATAATTCCTGTTTCTGCAATAATAAAAAAAATATAAACTATTAACATCAATATTATTAGCATGCCTTAGGGTCTTAATGTCAACAACTATGTGGTGTAAACGTGCAATAGTTACATGTACTTGTTCAAAAAAAAATTAAAAAAATTTCAGTTCTATAGAAACTTCCCAAAAGGCGATTTCAGCAGTGGTAACCGCTTCAATTCCCACCAATTGTAGGGTTCTGCATTAGCCAAAATTTTGTTAGCATCGCTTGCAGGACGACGATAAAAGGAAATAAATAAAGCATCATTTAGTAGAGGCTTAAGACGTACTATATATATTTGTGATTTTCCTTGAACAAAAAAAATCTAAACGCAATAAACACGTAATAATTGTACAAACAAATGACTGTAACAATCTATATATCCACATAATTGATAAACTTATCCGAAATAAGAACAATTATGTCATGAGTTTTAATAAACATACCTGAAATAACAACAATTGTCTCATGAGTTCTTTTCGGATATATCCTTCAAACTCATAACCTCTAGACTCTTGGAAATCAGTTTCAAATCTCTTGTCTAAGCTCAGTTTCCGCCAACACCAAAAGAAATTATCACTGTCATCCTATGATACATCATCCTCTATATTACCCATCCATTACTAATTAGCATACATAGTTCTATGACACAGTGGATGCTCAGCAACATCACAGTCTGACTCATCATTAGTATCTTCAGAATATGAAAGCCCATTCGCAAATTTTCACGAGTTCCAAAAGCACTGTAAAGTAAAAAATGATAAATTAATTCTCAAGTTTGACAGTTAACCAAAGATACAAAACACTATATTTGGTACATATTACATCGAAGAAGTGGAGATTCTTAATTTCCAGCCTTCTCCTCCACTCCCCAAATGTGAGTGTGTAGTTGGTAAATGACACCAGGAGAGATTGCATATTATTACTATGCTGGTATAATTTAACCGACAATCCAAAACTGCAAGAAAACAATATCGGGAAAGACACCTAGTGTGTGGAAACCCTAATGATGGTTTCCGGTACGACCAAATCTAGTTTACACATCATCCACTATGGATACACGACATGTCTAATGTATAACATGATTTCCATTGAGCGCGATTATATGGATCTGGTTTTATAACAGGATGAATTACCTCCTGAAGAATTTCGATCAAAGACACGCAGTGAGGTGTTATAACATACATCCAGAAATTTTCGCAAAAAATATTATTCTATGGGAAACAATTAGTTTGCGGTATATCTACTCTTTGCTGAAAAAATTTAACAGTGTCATTAAGGCCTTGAGCTTCATTATTTTTCTTTTCACTTGACTCACAATTAATTATGATGGTGGATAATAAGTAACTATCATTATGCATTGCCAAAGCATCATATGATTTAACTGTCATTTCACAAATCCCATAACATGTTAATCCAAGCAATTCTTTCATCTTTATCCATTGGCTATTGTGCGTAGAACTTTACTAATATGAAAAAATATTTAAAACCATACCATCACATAAGGAGAACCCCAAAGTTTCATTGTGTGGTTAGAAGCCTGGGAATTTATAGTTTCCCTACAATGATGTATTAAACATTGTATTCATGGAGAAGAAAAATCTAAGCTTTTCTTTTTTTTAATCATGACTTAACTACAAACATTCAATTGACACAAATAAGAAGAAAAATTCGATCTATATATACAAGAGGAAAAAACTGTACAATAAAGAATTTGTTCTGAGAAGAATTAAGGTTATAGAAAGGACCTTCTGGTAGTAATACATCCAAATTGTATTTGAAGAGGAATTAGTTGCATCCAATCCAAAGCCATTATCAGTATTATATAAGTAGAGTATATTTAGTAACAGCCTAAAAACCAATCACCGAAAGTAGAAGCCGAATGTAGAAGAATAAACTTATCGATCAACAAAAGTAGCTACTACGAATACCCAGTGTACAAGATACACCACAACCCCTTCAAGGTGTAATAGCTTAGAAACTAATAAATTATTTCGATACCGCTATAATCAGTGGGCATGTAAGAAGATCAGAAATCTCAAGGTTAATCAAAAACCAACGTGTAATACCGTGAACTGAACCCAATTTCAATACCGTGCGTGTGTTGTATCTTTCAAACTAACTAAGAAAAACCAATTCCCATCCATGATTACTCCCAGCAAAAGATCAAAATAGTGTTTCTATATATCTTCAAAATAAAAAACATATCTTATTGACAATTAGAATCGTAATTAACAAAGGCAAAATATTTATCACAGCAATAGTAGTCACATAGAACATACCTCACCTCAAATTGTTGGACAGCAAGGACGAATTCAAAAAACCTCGGACAATGGTGTACATTAGAGAAAAAAAAATGCATACTTGATTAACTCTAGAATCAAGGAGAATTCATGATTCTCTCAAAAATGTGATTAACCTAAGTAAGTTTAAGTAGTTAAATCACATCGAATCGAATTAGATAATTACATAACTCATTCATTTTGACTTCCAAATCCATGTCTTCTGTCGTTGACCGTGTTATGATAAAACCGTTCTCTCAAAAAATTGAAATTGATTTTCAATAATAGTAACACAATTTTCACATATATATATATATTAGGTATCACCCCGTCCTACGGCCGGGGTTCAACCTCTTTTGATTTTTTTTATGTTGTTTGGTCGGCTGGTCAGTATTATTTCATAACATTTTAGTCATTAACAAAAGCAATTAGATTAGAACTGTCAAACATCAAGCCCATATTTTAGTTAGGGCCTGGGACTCCAGTGTTTTGTGGTCATTTCAAATTAGTCGGGGCTTACAGCCCCGGCTGTGGACCCTTGAGGATACCCTAATATTTTATTGGTCGGGTCAAATTAGTCGTGACTTACAGCCCCGACAGTGGCCTCTTAAGTATGTCCTAGTACTTTGTTGGTCGGGTCAAATTAGACGGGCCTTACCTCTTAAACATGCCCTAATGTTTTGTTGGTTGGGTCAAATTAGCCCGAGCAAGAAGATAGTGGTGAAAAGACAACAAAGAAACATTTGATTTATTTACCTTAACTGGAGCTATTATTACGTCAATTTGCTTCTGCGACCCATAATATTCCACCCAAACTTGCACGATTCTCCGACATTTAAGAATTAAGCTTTTGTACCAACTATTCTCATCAGTGTAATACCCAGCAGATTTTTCCTTTAACAGACTTTAAGCCGTTAATATTAGCGACTTGGTTAATTAGTTATCATCGTTATCATACTCGATATCTTTTCTAGTATAAAAGTTTAGACACACTGTTCACTGTTGAAAACAATCAACCACTGTTCAAAAACTAAAAAAACTCCAGCAAGCACTATTAACCCTAGTTAACATTACCTGCATCCCACCACCAACAACAACACCAAAACCTTAGCCTATTGTAAATATTCGACATACTTGACCCAAGCATGATTCCTCGATCTCCAACATAATAGATATTGAAGGTTTGGATTACCTCTTCGGTTGTCGTAAGCTGCATCTCCAAGGCGTCCACGCATACCATAACAAAACTACCAAATTCCCTCCAAACAAAAGCTTCCTTATGTTTCGTGGGACTATGCGATCAACACTCATCT
This sequence comes from Papaver somniferum, assembly GCF_003573695.1. Lineage (NCBI taxonomy): Eukaryota > Viridiplantae > Streptophyta > Magnoliopsida > Ranunculales > Papaveraceae > Papaver > Papaver somniferum. The sequence continues at coordinate 253,044,061 of NC_039364.1, forward strand.
CTTGGATAAAGATCACTTTTCGTGAATCAACACTAATCTCTGGAACAAACAAAACAGCTAATCAGACCATGGTGCAATTAAAATAAAGAAAAGGAAAGTCCAGGGTTTTCGTCCTTATATGGTTAACTATAGTCATGAATTTTTCTTTTCTGTCTGAATTAGAAAATAAAATCAGGACTCGGGTCGGAGAGGTTATACTGAGAAACCATAACCAAAATGAAGAATCAGACCAACAACCCCAATAATGAATAACGTATAAATTTGAAGCAAAGAGTAAAAAAAAACAAACCTAGAATATAATTCTAAGTATTCCTAGCTCTTTTGATTCGGCGTTGCCTCCTAATGAACAAAAAAACCTGAAAAAGGTCAAAAAAAAAAAGTGTAATCAGGAATCAAAGCAGAGAAGGAAGAAGGAACCACAAAAATTAAAAAGCACATAAAACAAAATCTAAGATGTTTGCGTGAGAAAGTAATAACGGGAGGAAGCACTTGATTGGAAGATGTCGGAAACTCATATATTAATGGAGGAGGCATAGAAAAATCAGGAAACCAAGGGATCCGACGGAATTCTAGCCAAATTAGGAAAACCAAGGATCGGTCTTATTTTTGGTTAATAAATTCTTTCGATGCCGCTATAATCAGTGGGCATGTAAGAAGATCAGAAATCTCAAGGTTAATCAAAAACCAACGTGTAACACCGTAAGCTGAACCCAATTTCAATATTGAACGTGTGTTGTGTCCTTCAAACTAACTAAGAAAAACCAATTCCCATCCATGATTACTCCCAGCAAAAGATCAAAATAGTGTTTCTATATATCTTCAAAATAAAAAACATATCTTATTGACAATTAGAATCGTAATTAACAAAGGAAAAATATTTTATCACAACAATAGTAGTCACATAGAACATACCTCACCTCAAATTGTTGGATAGCAAGAACGAATTCAAAAAACCTCGGACAATGGTATACATTAGAGGAAAAAAATGCATACTTGATTAACTCTAGAATCAAGGAGAATTCCTGATTCTCTCAAAAATGTGATTAACCTAAGTAAGTTTAAGTAGTTGAATCACATCGAATCGAATTGGATAATTACATAACTCATTCAATTTGACTTCCAAATCCATGTCTTCTGTCGTTGACCGTGTTATGGTAAAACCGTTCTCTCAAAAAATTGAAATTAATTTTCAATAGTAGTAACACAATTTTAATATATATATATATATATATACTAGGTATCACCCCGGCCGTCAACCTCTTTTGATTTTTTTTTATGTTGTTTAGTCGGCTGGTCAGTATTATCTCAAAACATTTTAGTTAGTCATTAAAAAAACCAATTAGATTAGAACTGTCAAACATCAAGCCCATAATTTAGTTAGAGCCGGCGACTCTAGTGTTTTGTGGTAGTTTCAAATTAGCCGTGGCTTACAATCTGTGACCCCTTGAGGATACCTTAGTATTTTGTTAGTCGGGTCAAATTAGCCGGGGCCTCTTAAGTATGTCCTAGTATTTTGTTGGTCGGGTCAAATTAGCCAGGCCTTACCCTCTTAAACATTCCCTTGTGTTTTGTTGGTTGGGTCAAATTAGCCCGGGAAGAAGATAGTTGTGAAAAGACAACAAAGATATATTTGGTTTATTTACCTTAATTGGAGCTATTATTACGTCAATTTGCTTCTGCGACCCATAATATTCCACCCAAACTTGCACGATTCTCCCACATTTAAGAATTAATCTTTTGTACCAACTATTTTCATCAGTGTAATACCTGACAGATTTTTTCTTTAACAGACTTTAAGCCGTTAATATTAGCGACATGGTTAATTAGTTATCATCGTTATCATACTCGACATCTTTTCTAGTATAAAAGTTTAGACACACTGTTCACTGTTGAAAACAGTCAACCACTGTTCAAAACTAAAAAAACTCCAGCAAGCACTATTAACCCTAGTTAACATTACCTGCATCCCACCACCAACAACATCACCAAAACCTTAGCCTATTGTAAAGATTCGACATACTTGACCCGAGCATGATTCCTCGATCTCCAACATAATAGATATTGAAGGTTTGGATTACCTCTTCGGTTGTCGTAAGCTGCATCTCCAAGGCGTCCACGCAGACCATAACAAAACTACCAAATTCCCTCCCAACAAAAGCTTCCTTATGTTTCGTGGGACTATGAGATCAACACTCATCTCTTGGATAAAGACCACTTTTCGTGAATCAACACTAATCTCTGGAACAAACAAAATAGTTAATCAGACCATGGTGCAATTAAAATAAAAAAAAGGAAAGGCCGGGGTTTTCATCCTTATATGGTTAACTATAGTCGGGAATTTTTCTTTTCTGTTGGAATTAGAAAATATAATCAGGACTCGGGGCGGAGAGGTTATACTGAGAAACCATAATCAAAATGAAGAATCAGACCAACAACCCCAATAATGAATAACGTATAAATTTGGAGCAAAGAGTAAAAAAACAAACCTAGAATATAATTCTAACGTATTCCTAGCTCTTTTGATTCGTCGTTGCCTCCTAATGCACAAAAAACCCTGAAAAATGTCAAAAAAAGTGTAATCATGAATCAAAGCAGAGAAGGAAGAAGGAACCACAAAAATTAAAAAGCACATAAAACAAAATCTAAGATGTTTGCGTGAGAATGTAATAACGGGAGGAAGCACTTGATTGGAAGATGTCGGAAACTCATATATTCATGGAGGAGGCATAGAAAAATCAGGAAACCAAGAGATCCGACGGAATTCTAGCCAAATTAGGAAAACCAAGGATCGGTCTTATTTTTGGTTAATAAATTCTTTCGATGCCGCTATAATCAGTGGGCATGTAAGAAGATCAGAAATCTCAAGGTTAATCAAAAACCAACTTGTAACATCATAAGCTGAACCCCATTTCAATATTGAACGTGTGTTGTGTCCTTCAAACTAACTAAGAAACCCCAATTTCCATCCATGATTACTCCCAGCAAAAGATCAAAATAGTGTTTCTATATATCTTCAAAATAAAAAACATATCTTATTGACAATTAGAATCGTAATTAACAAAGGCAAAATATTTTATCACAGCAATAGTAGTCACATAGAACATACCTCACCTCAAATTGTTGGATAGCAAGGACGAATTCAAAAAACCTCGGACAATGATGTACATTAGAGAAAAAAAATGCATACTTGATTAACTCTAGAATCAAGGAGAGTTCCTGATTCTCTCAAAAATGTGATTAACCTAAGTAAGTTTAAGTAGTTGAATCACATCGAATCGAATTGGATAATTACATAACTCATTCAATTTGACTTCCAAATCCATGTCTTCTGTCGTTGACCGTGTTATGGTAAAACCGTTCTCTCAAAAAATTGAAATTGATTTTCAATAGTAGTAACACAATTTTCATATATATATATATATACTAGGTATCACCCCGGCCGTCAACCTCTTTTGATTTTTTTTATGTTGTTTAGTCGGCTGGTCAGTATTATCTCAAAACATTTTAGTCATTAACAAAACCAATTAGATTAGAATTGTCAAACATCAAGCCCATAATTTAGTTAGGGCTGGCGACTCTAGTGTTTTGTGGTGGTTTCAAATTAGCCGTGGCTTACAACCTGCGACCCCTTGAGGATACCCTAGTATTTTGTTGGTCGGGTCAAATTAGCCGGGGCCTCTTAAGTACGTTCTAGTATTTTTTTGGTCGGGTCAAATTATCCGGGCCTTACCCTCTTAAACATGCCCTTGTGTTTTGTTGGTTGGGTTAAATTAGCCCGGGAAGAAGATAGTTGTGAAAAGATAACAAAGATATATTTGGTTTATTTACCTTAATTGGAGCTATTATTACGTCAATTTGCTTCTGTGCCCCATAATATTCCACCCGAACTTGCACGACTCTCCCACATTTAAGAATTAAGCTTTGTACTAACTATTCTCATCAGTGTAATACCCAGCAGATTTTTCCTTAACAGACTTTAAGCCGTTAATATTGAGCGACATGATTAATTGGTTACCTTCGTTATCATACTCGACATCTTTGCTAGTATAAAAGTTTAGACACATTGTTTACTGTTGAAAACAGTCAACCACTGTTCAAAACTAAAAAAACTCTAGCAAGCACTATTAACCCTAGTTAACATTACCTACATCCCACCACCAACAACAACACCAAAACCTTAGCCTATTGTAAAGATTTCGACATACTTGACCCGAGCATGATTCCTCGATCTCCAACATAATAGATATTAAAGTTTTGGATTACCTCTTCGGTTGTCGTAAGCTGCATCTCCAAGGCGTCCACGCAGACCACAACAAAACTACCAAATTTCCTCCTAACAAAAGCTTCCTTATGTTTCGTGGGACTACGAGATCAACACTCATCTCTTGGATAAAGATCACTTTTCGTGAATCAACACTAATCTCTGGAACAAACAAAACAGTTAATCAGACCATGGTGCAATTAAAATAAAGAAAAGGCCAGGGTTTTCGTCCTTATATGGTTAACTATAGTCGGGAATTTTTTTTTCCTGTCTGAATTAGAAAATATAATCAGGACTCGGGGCAAAGAGGTTATACTGAGAAACCATAATCAAAATAAAGAATCAGACCAACAACCCCAATAATGAATAACGTATAAATTTGAAGCAAACAGTAAAAAAAACAAACCTTGAATATAATTCTAACGTATTCCTAGCTCTTTTGATTCGGCGTTGCCTCCTAATGCACAAAAAAACCTGAAAAAGGTCAAAAAAAAAAAAGTGTAAATAGGAATCAAAGCAGAGAAGGAAGAAGGAACCACAAAAATTAGAAAGAACAAAAAACAAAATTCTAAGATGTTTGCGTGAGAAAGCAATAACGGGAGGAAGCACTTTATTGGAAGATGTCGGAAACTCATATATTAATGGAGGAGGCATAGCAAAATCAGGAAACCAAGGGATCCGACGGACTTCTAGCCAAATTAGGAAAACCAAGGATCGGTCCTATTTTTGGTTTGGAATTTGTATGTTATGGAAGTCTAGCCAAACCAGGAAACTCAACGATCCGACGGACGACCATATACTTTTATATAAAATATATAACCGAGCGATCCCCACCGTAGGACGACGAAACTACCAAATTCCCTCCAAACAAAAGCTTCCTTATATTTCGTGGGACTATGAGATCAACACTCTATCTCTTGGATAAAGATCACTTTTCGTGAATCAACACTAATCTCTGGAACAAACAAAACAGCTAATCAGACCATGGTGCAATTAAAATAAAGAAGAGGAAAGGCCAGGGTTTTCGTCCTTATATGGTTAACTATAGTTTAGAATTTTTCTTTTCTGTCCGAATTAGAAAATATAATCAGGACACGGGGCAAAGAGGTTATACTGAGAAACCATAATCAAAATGAAGAATCAGACCAACAACCCCAATAATGAATAACGTATAAATTTAAAGCAAACAGTAAAGAAAACAAACCTAAAATATAATTCTAACGTATTCCTAGCTCTTTTGATTCGGCGTTGCCTCCTAATGCACAAAAAAACCCTGAAAAAGTTTTAAAAAAAAAGTGTAATCAGGAATCAAAGCAGAGAAGGAAAAAGGAACCACAAAAATTAAAAAGCACAGAAAACAAAATTCGAAGATGTTTGCGTGAGAAAGTAATAACGGGAGGAAGCACTTGATTGGAAGATGTCGGAAACTTGTATAGTAATTCAGGAGGCATAGCAAAATCAGGAAACCAAGGGATCCGACGGACTTCTAGCCAAATTAGGAAAACCAAGGATCGGTCTTATTTTTGGTTTGGAATTTGTATGTTATGGAAGTCTAGCCAAAGCAGGAAACCCAACGATCCGACGGACGGTCATATACTTTTATATAAAATATATAATCGAGCGATCCCCATCGTAGGACGACGAAATCGATAGTTGTAATTGTAAAGATACACAAACAACTCTTCTTTTTATAATATAGACTAGAGGTCGGGGCTCAACTTTTTCCCATTGCTTTTTGTTGTTTGGTCGGTTGGTCAGTACTCTTTCAGAAAATTTTAGTCATTCACAAAACTGATTAGATTAGAACTGTCAAACATCGATCCTATAAGCTAGTTAGGACCTGCGACGTTATTGTTTTGTGCTCGTGTCAAATTAGTCGGGTCTCCGTGGCCTCTTAAGGATACCCCTGTATTTTGTTGGTCGAGTCAAATTAGCCGGGGATTACAGCCTCGGCCGCAGCCCCTCAAGCATGTCCTCGTGTTTGTTGGTCGGACCAAATTAGCCGGATCTTACAGCCCCAGCCGTGACCTCTTTATTATTTCCCTAGTATTTTGTTAGTCAGGTCAAACGCAATCAATCTCGTTTTACGTTCATCTTGGCATCCTCATTTCATAGGTTCTCTTGGTAACAATGTAACAATTTTATGATTATTTATTCCTCATTTTTTAGGTTCTCTTGGTAACAATATACCAATTTTATGATTTTTATGATAATTGTCTATGTTATACACCTAAGGACCATTCTCACCGTTAATTGTATTATCCATTTCGCCACCCGCTGACGTGGACGCAAACAGCGAATTGAATGCCCTAATTAATTCTCTAAATTTTGAATATCTCCTTTCAGATTGCATCTTTAGGAAATCACGAAATTAAGATTGACTTTTAATTCATCGTACTCGGGCCACTCGGCCATCACTGAAATAACTTCATTGATCGTGTTCACACAAAATACTAACCAAAATAAATAGATTTCAGAATTCTTCGGAAAAAGAGCTCTGGACCTGTTTTCCGCTATTTTGCAACTATGGGCCATTGTCTGGACCTGTTTTCCGTTTTTTTTTTGCAAAATCAGTTTCAAACACATTTCATTATGAGAATACAGATCACGATAAATAATTTTGAAAAATGTAGTACAAAATAATCAAGAAAACTTGAACCACATGAAGTACTCGGAGCTCGATTAATATCTTTCCAGGTAGAGACAATTTTCTTTTTTCTGTTCGTTTAAAAATCGTTTTTAGGATCACGTGCCTTCTCCTGTCTGTTTAGAGTTGCGTTTTTTATGATTTTTCTTTCAGCAATTCACCTTGTAGATAGAGTGGTTTAGTTCTTAACACGATAACTGTATGCTTTCTTCTTTCGCGGGCCTTAAATAATCTCGATGTCGTTCTCACTATTGGAGTTTCTACTGTTCTAGCAAATTTGAACTGTGTTTCCCTTAGCGATTACAACTCTCACTGGCACGTTCTTCCGCTGTATTAATCCACGTTGCTGCGAACAAACAATATATGTTATTCTCCAGGTTTTTTCTATTGTTATACTAATCAGATGGCAAATACCATTTAACCAAGCACCTTGATATCCCACAACATCTAATCCTACAAAGCCATCAAAGAACTTGTACAAGACTGTTTCATATAATCAGCTCAAACTGCCAAATTCCTAAATAATCAACCCTGCATGCAAAACAGTGAAGCGTAAAAAATCAATGAACCACATTAGATGCCCATAAAACGGTTATGTTAGTTGAAGATCATTGCCAGTGTTTTAGTAGAGCACACCAATTAGGCAGGATTAACCAAGAAAAAACAACAAATCAATAATCAAAAGAAAACACAAAAGATCAAATCCAAAAATATGAAAAATGATGCGAAAAAAAGCAGAAATACGAACACCTGGCTCACAAACCTTTTGCATATCTTTGTTCCCAGAGTCCAATGATTCAGATGGCATTAGAAATCAAGAAAGAATGCAATACTGGAAACTCTAATATAACCCAACAATCACATTGGCATGCCAGAATTTCCAGAATTGCATAATTTCATGGTTCCCATTATCCAAATCAACTTAAACCGATATACCAGTGGGTTTCAACGGTCCAAAACTGGAGTAAATTTTCCAAATCCCCTAAAGATAAGAAATAGTACGAACAAAGTCATATTACCTAAACTACTATATTGGATCATTCTTTTCTCGGATCTTTGTTTGATCTCAAAAAAAATATACCTACTACTATCTCAAACGAAGTAATCCCTGGTAAATTTATCTGGCACATTACTTTGAGATGTTAAAGATTTACTTACGGACTTGACTAAGTAAGGTAAGATGTCCTGGCCTCGCTCCAAATCTCTCGAAAGACATTTCAGATTGTTGTTGCATCCCAATGAATTCGACAGTAGAGATACAACGAAAAGTGTATGTGTATATAAACTGCCCTCTCCTGTATAAAGGGTTAAAGCGCCAAATATGAGCCATATGCTACACATTTTTGCAATCTTACCAACTTAGGAGAACAACTTCGTGGCTATGATGTAATCAGGAGGAATGCGTGTTTGGCAGTCAATGCACAATCCCTGCTCTCCTGCAACAGTTCTCCTCGCAGCAGTGTTTCTTTCAAGTCCGAAAAAAGGTGTTAGTTCATGATATACGATAGAGAAAAAGAACACTTAAATTCTAACACGACATGATATTGTCAGTAACAATTCCGTTTAACAGGACTTCCCAAAATTTCAAAATCATAGTTAGAAGCTTATCGAAAAATTATAGCGCCTGTTTTACCAATGGAAAAAGAAAAAGTGTTGTTAAACTTACAGTTAGCACCTTTCAGTTTGAAGCTACAACATAATTAACTTGAAATTAAACCTAATAAAGAAAATGCTTGAAGTTTACCTTAATTGTACAACGATCATGAGTATAAGACTCAATCACCCCATTGTCAGCTTAATTGTCTCTCGCATATCGGTCGATCCCTGCAAGCCATAGAATTACAGTTTGATTAAGTGAATCAAATTAATACTCTAACAATGGGTTTTGTCAATGTCTTCTGCTATGGGTTGTACATTAGACAATTTAAAAATATAGAATTCTTACACTTCTTATTAAAAACTTACAATTTAAAATATAGAATACTTACACTTCTTGTTAAAAACTTTCCTTTACCTCAGCACATCCCAAAATTAGTCAAAAACCCTAATCCAACCAATCAAAAACCCTAATCAAAATTAAAATTAAAATAAATACAAAATTGAGATACAAACCACTTCAGAGGGTGATACTTCGGATTGGAATTCAGACACGGAGGATGATGGAGAAGGGTATCACTGATTTCTTTATTGTTAGTAATCTAGAAGAAGTGAAGAGTGTCACCGTAAATTGAGAAACAGGAAGATTTTCCATTAATAGCTGCTTTATAAGATGAAAAAGATACGATTGACATTAATCGTTCAGATTAGATCACAAACAAAAAAAAGCTAATCGATTTTAATACCTAACCGTTTTGCAAAATCAATAACCCTAAAAAGTTGCACATCTCTCCGATTCTACATCAACTCCTGTAAAATAAACCTGAAAAAATTCAACAAACTGCAATAATTAAATGAAATTCAACGAACTACATCGAAGAAGGAAGAATAGATAAAGAAAGAAAAAAAAAACACAGACAAATAGTATACTTCGTATTAAGGTTCTTACGGATAAAGTCGCATAAAATCTATATATTCTGTTTTTTTCCGCTAGTACCAGAATCTGGTGTCGTTTTTAAGAAACCGAGTTGTATAAGGAAACGTCACCGTTTGTCTTGTCTCCTAATCGTATGCCCTAAAATGCGGGCGTTTTTAGGGGCCACTCGAAAGGATTTAGGGACCAACAATAAAACAAAAAAGGTCACCCAAAGGGAAAATGTAGCCAGCCTTATCTCGCGTAATTTGTAATGGCGAAATTACCCTTATATATTCGGAGGATATGATAACATTGTTATCCTCCGATTTCAATCGGAAGCCAAAATATTTTCCAGACTTCCGATTGTGGTCGGTGCAGTATTAGAATGATTTTTGTTTCATTTTTTCATTTCTTTTGCATTTGTGAGTTATTAGAGTTATAGAGAAGAGGTTGAAGGAAAAAAGGGAAAAACCATTTTTTTCACTACAAAAATGGATGGATATGAAGAAGAAGGTGAGAATCATGACGAAGAACAAAATGTTGAGGGTTCACGACCGTTTAGAGAAGACGATTTGGGGTATATGTTGAATGATCCAAACTTTTGTGGAGAGGAAAACCTAGACGACCCTTTCATGGAAGAAAATGGAGAATCGCATGATATTGAAGCTAACGATGCATGTAAAACACAGGTATTGTGTTAAGAAACTAAAATACTCGATTTGCATGGTTTGTGTGCTTTTGTAAACAAGAAAAACCGATTATTGCATGCATTGAATGCCATGAACTACCCAGATTCGGTAGATAATTTCTAGATTAAACTTACGAATATAACACACTGAGTACCAAATATGTATATTCGGTAGTTCCAAGATACTAGTTTACTGCCGAATATGAGAAAAACCCCAAACTGGTTTTCCAAAAATATCTACATTCGGTAGTTATGTAGAGTTATTTACCTCCGAATGGCCCCAAAAACGAATTCCTCAGAAAATTTCAAAACTCAGTATTCTTATCCTTTACAATCGGTAATAGTTTAACATTATTTGACTGCCGAATATAACAGTGGCCTAAAAATAAAATTTCCGAAAACTTGAAAATCGGATGTTTATCGATTAAAGTTATCTCCCGGTTATTTATATTCGTCTGGTTTACTATATATTTTAGCTTCCGATTATATCATTTTTTGCACTCAGTAAACTGTGTACATTCATTTGCATAAATTGGGTGTTTTGGGTAACCGATAGGATTCCGAATATAAAGTATTCGAAAGTTTGACTTATTTAATGACCTCCGATTATATCATTTTTTTCACTCAGTAAATTGTGTACATTCATTTGCATAGATCGGGTTTTTGGGTAACCGATAGGATTCCGAATATAGAATATTCGGAAGTTTGACTTATTTAATAACCTCCGATTATTGTATAATAATTTGTTGCTTTCATATGCAGGCCGTTGAAGAGTTTGTTGATGACTTCTATTTGAGGCCCGACACTTCCCTATACTATGCAAACGATTCAGTATACTCATCACTACTTTTTTCTTTTTTTCAAAATGTATATGTTAAATGGTTATGCTTATTAGATTTGTTTTGTTTTATGCACGTTTAGACATTTGGAAGTAAGAAGGAGGCAAAGGAATGGCTTATGAACAAGGCAAAAGATAACATGTGCGTGGTAGTTCAAAATAATCATGTTAGTGACACTCGATTTGAAATGATTTGTGAGCGAGGTGGGACGCGAAAGAGTCACGAGGGAAAGAATAGTAAGTACATACGGAAGACGAATAGGAAATACCGAAGCAATACCAAGAAGATAGGATGCCCATTTAAGATTGTCTTCTATAAGCCCGATGCTATTAAAGGTAAAGAGTATAAAATGTATAAAGTTGATAACGGTTGTCACAACCATGATGATCCGTTGGATTTAATTGGACATGTAATGGTTGCCAAGTTAAAACCACATCAAATGCAGACGGTGAGGTCTATGCGGATCCAAAAAGCGAGTGCGATCTTAAGTAAAATAAAGGCGGACGATCTCGACAACTTGTCTTCTTTGTCTACAATTAAGTCGGCCCTAGCTACGATCAAAAGGACTGATTGGGATGGTAGAACGGTCATGCAACAATCGGAGTGGTTAGCGGAGTTACACGGCTACACCTTGAGAAGGGAAGAAAAGGATGGTATAGTGGTTCGTATTTTCTTGGCACATCCCGAAATGATCCAATTGGCTCAATGCTTTCATCAAATTTTGTTGATAGATGCTACTTATAAGACAAACAAGTATAACATGCCGTTGTTGAACATTGCTTGCCATACTTCGGACAAAAACACGTTTACGATTGCATGGGGTTTAATGGATCATGAGAACAATGTGAGTTTCATTTGGATGTTGGAGACGTTGAGGTCCATTTATAACGGTGATAATTTTCCAAGGGTTATTGTAACGGATAACGATCAAGCCTTAATGCATGCAATAGCGGTAGTGTTTCCGGAAGCCCAAAACTTGCAATGTACGTGGCACATTCAATGCAATCTCAAAACCAATTGCCATCATCATTTCCAAGCTAAAAGACCAAGGAAGGGTACCAAGAGGTCAAAGGAAGAGGATGAGCGCATTAGTAAATTAACCTTGGAAGAACGTAAGGAAGAGGATAGGCTATTTGAAGAAAAGTGGAAGGAGGATGGAATAATTTGGAAAATGTTCATGAAAGCATGGGACAAAATCGTTTGGTCGATGACCGAGGAAATTTACGAATGTAACTTGAAGAAATTTGAGGATGAATACGGCGCGGACTACCCAAAACCGGTTGAGTATTGTAAAACACAATGGTTAACGATTAAGGAGAGGTTTGTGTTTGCATGGACATATGAATATCGTAACTTCAAGAACGAGGCGACAAGCATTGCGGAGGGGTCTCATGGTCGACTAAAGAAAATACTAATTGGTAGTCAAAATGGAGTTGTGTCGATCCAAGAAGCAATCCATGAATTCACCAATCGTGATCTCGTAAAGATTAGGAAATGTATGCAATTTAGTGTACACCAATTCCCGATGGAACATATTAAGGAAAAATTGCTTCTAAGGGGAGTTTTTCATAAAGTTTCAAGATGGGCAATAAATCGCATGATGAAACAATTGAAGTTATATAAAACTTATGATGACGAGAATACGGTTTGTGTTTGCAAGGATATTATAGGTATTGGACTCCCATGTCGTCATAAGTTGGGTAGGTATGTTGAAGTGATTGACATCGATGATATTCACCCATTTTGGAAGCAATTAAATTTCACTCCGAACACCCCGGTAGTTGATGGTCCGTCTTTCTTCGAGTCGGAATTGTATGCACGAATAGCCGAGCGTTACTCTACATCAAACGGCACCAAAAAGCAAATATTGATGCATAATTTGGAGGAAGCCCTTCACCCTTGTTTAAGGGAGGTTGATGAACCTATTAAGCAAAAGAACACCGGTAGGCCGAACACCGAAGTGTCGAGGACCATCCAAAGAAAAGAGTTGAAGGAGTATTTGTCTAATAAAAGAATATTGTCTAGGCACGAGTGTTCAGAAGCCGAATTTGAAGATGAGTCGGAACCTAAGAAAAGAGGTCGTTCAAGAAATGATCAAAGTGGACCAACCACCCGACAAGTAAGTCCAAATATCTCTACAGAGCCTTCTCAAGTAAGTCAACCCAATGTTGTCGAAGAAGTTGTTGAGCAAATGAACGCCTCGCAACAAACCCAACCAGTGGAAATTCTTATTATAAAAGAGGACAAAGGTACTCTTCGTTGCCCTAGAGATCTTAATGGAAGACCAAATCGATCCACATATACAATATACAAAGAGTATTTGGAACAACTCCCTACACTTATCATTCCATTTGTTTTGTCGACCGACGAGGTTGATGGGGATGGAAATTGTGGGTTTCACGTTGCTACGGAACAAATGGGTTACTTTAGAGAGGCGGATATCGAAGATGTCACCCAATGCCAATATTTAAGAAATAAGATGGCGGTACAACTAGTGAAGGACAAGGGTTTTTATATGGAGATGATGAGGCGAGGAGATAGATACGACAAAGAACAAGAGTTCAAAGACTTAGTTGCGCGTGTGAAGTGTCGAAAGGGATTGAAGACAATCGGATCCAAGTATTGGATGACAATGCCTAAATTTGGATATCTCCTAGCGGACGTTTTGAATTGCGTGGTACATTTCTTTGTTCCTCCTATGTATGGACTTAGCATGACGTTTGCACCCACAAGAACGGCTTGCGACGAGTCGGTTAAAGATAGAAGAATCGTAATGGCATTTGTGAATGAAATGCATTTTATCGGTTTAAGAGTAAAGAAAGATTGTCCGTTACCTCCGTTGAGTAAGTGGCACGATTACTTCCCTATGAACCATTGCAAGGATTGGGTGAAACAATATGAGTCCAACATGGTTGATTGGGATCGTGTTATGGACAACAACTTTCCCGATGAGTTACTCGAATTGATCCCCTCGGATGATGACGATGTTTGATCGTTTTTTTTCGAGGCACGATTATAATTTTTTTTGAAACTATGTAATCGGAACAACAGTATTATAACACTTCAATACGATTAATCATATTCGGGAATTCCATATTTTATCAAACCGCCGATTAATATTAAAAATTTGAATTTACAGCACTCAAACATCACATGTTATTCTTTTTTCCCAGTCCGAGATGCAACAATCAACGCGGCTTCGAAATGTAGAAACGACTCTCCTCTCCACTTGGAATAAGCATCTTGTGCCGCAAACCTGTCGTCTCTGTGCCTAGCAAGAATACGGTTGTACTCGGTGCACAATTTTATAACATGGTGCACCCTTGAAGAAACATGGGATGGTTCATAATTGTGGCGTGGCTTCTTGTACTTACCAACAAAAGGACCCAATGAAACGTTAATCCAAAATATACGATCGTCCTGCTGTTCTTTGGGTAGATCTTTCACAATGTAATAATTTTTTATCCATTCGGTCTCTTCCTCAACTTGTTTTAATCTTTCTCTATGATGGAATTGTTCTTGACCTCGCTTCTTAGCCTTGATTTCCTCTTCCTCCTCCTCCGTTGCCACTAACGATGGTTTAATTTTTTTGGGTTGTTTGTTCCTTTTTTGTATTTCTTATTCCCTTGCTGCAATTGATGTAGTTGTTCGCTTGCATCTTCGAAGTATGTTGTCGATTGGTGATGGACTTGCCATTGAAAAGGTTTTTCATTCAGATTTGTTACTCAATAATAACTGAGAGGGGTTACCCTCCTTATATAGATTAGAGTTCCAAGGGATCTAATTTTTGAAAATATGGCCGTTGAGGTTTCTGAAAATATGGCCGTTGAGGTTTCGTATCATTGGTGCACTACAATCGGTTGTTAACGATACACGTATTCCCTCCGAATAAGACATTCGGTGGCAAACTTAAATTCTTATCTACCGATTAAGTTGGTATTTCTAAACACGACTATATTATTCGGAGGATAATTGTTTTGTAAAGACCCGAATGTACGATGGCCCAAAAATTAGAATTTGGGAAAAACTTATACTTTTCAAATTTTGAAATTGAAATAATCGGAAGTATAATTAGTTACCCAAACTTCCGAATATGGGCTGTCTAACATTCTATATTGGCCCTTGGAACCACCTAGATCCAAGGCGTGGTTTGTTTTGAACTTGCTATATTCGGAGGATAATTGTTTTGTAAAGTCCCGAATGTACGATGGCCCAAAAATCAGAATTTGGGAAAAACTTATACTTTTCAAATTTTGAAATTGAAATAATCGGAAGTATAATTAGTTACCCAAACTTCCGAATATGGGCTGTCTAACATTCTATATTGGCCCTTGGAACCACCTAGAGCCAAGGCGTGGTTTGTTTTGAACTTGCTATATTCGGAGGATAATTGTTTTGTAAAGTCCCGAATGTACGATGGCCCAAAAATCAGAATTTGGGAAAAACTTATACTTTTCAAATTTTGAAATTGAAATAATCGGAAGTATATAACATTGTATTGTCTTCCGAATAAATACTGGCCCCAAAATGGGATTTTTCCTATATGAGAAATTTTGAGATTTTTTCAATATATATATATATATATATATATATTCGGTAGTGAGTGTACTTCCGAATACTGTGTGTCTACTTAAATATATTCGAGAGCCAAAAAATTCATTAAACTACCGACTATTACCAGTTTGTATCCAGGAAGATATGACCAACAATATTCGGCCGATAACCATCAAATATTTCTCCCGAATACTGTCGATGTTCTTGAGAAATGAAGAACACGACTACATTCGGAAGTAAAGGAGCATGAATATCGCCCGAATCTGGATAAATAACCGAAAACCCTAGAATTATTTTTTCTCGATTCGTCGAATTAAAGCGAAATAAACCCCAGAAATGATAGATTCTTACCTAATTGGGGCCATTTGACTTTGGAGTGGAAATTTTTTTTTTCTTCCACAATCGGAAGATAATACGAAACTGGAAGAAAAAGAGTTGAAATGAGTAGAATTGTTTTTGATTTGGTTTTTATACAGTTTTACCATAAGGGCATTTATGTAACTTCAATATCATATAGGGTACCCCTTAACTAGAGTCTTTGGCTGGGTATAAATTGATGGCCCCTAAATCCTTTGGGGTGGCCCCTAAAAACGCTAGGCAAAATATCTCTCGCTCAATTTTAATTCTGCGCCGTGGAATGACGAAATCGATGGTCGGATTCAACAGGCTCAACCTCTCGTCGATTTTCGAAAAGTTGCTTATATAGCTAAAACTATAATATAATCCAACGAAAAAAAATAAAATAATATAACCCAATGAAAAAGATATAATATGGAGATTTACTTAATTATTCAGTATCTAAATTTTATATTAATTAAAGATTTAATACCTAAACAATATAGAATTGAACATTAACCAAAAATACTAAGATAAATTCCTCAACCTTTTTAGAGTTTTGTTCATTTGTTTAATAAATCACAACAAAACATCCTGGAAGACGAGATTAGTTGCCTTTAAACCGTCTGATTTATCTTCAGGTAGCACAATTATTCGTCTTGCAGCGGTGCACCTTGTATTTAGAGCTGGCAAACGGGCGGGTCGGGGATGGCCCGTAACGGGTTACACAGGTTCGGGTTAACACGGGTCAAAGCCTGCGGGTTGATATTATTCACGGGTAGTCATTTGTTCAACCCGTGCCCGTAACGGGTAAAACCTGCAGGTTCACGGGTTAGCCCGTTTCTGGTGATTCAACTCGCCGGAAGCCGATTTCTGATCCATTTCCGGCCACATTCACAATTTCACACCAAAACTTAACAATACTCTTATAAATTATAAATTATATTTACAAAAAACACAATTACATTTTCATAAATTATATTTTCTGAAGGAACACAATTACAATTTCATAAATTATACTTACTGATCATTAGTAGTCTAATACTTCATCAGTAATCAGTATCATTTCAGTTGATTCAGTAACAGACTAACAGTGAAGTCTTGAAGTTGAACAAAGAAAAATACCCTTCAAGAGTAAGACAAGAAGTCTCCAAGACTCCAACAATAAAGATATTAACAACCACTTCCTGCACAAAATATATATTGTGGTTAATCAAAAAACAGTGACAACTATCAGATTCCAAAAAACATCTCCACTATATTTTCTATACAAAATTTGGAGACACTTTGATAGTTTGATAAGTAACTCCTGTCCAAAAAAACATTCTCATTTTCCATGTCTATCTTTGAATTGAGTTGCTCCAACTATTCAATAAGAATCTGTAATTTGAAGGAAAAATAAATGAAACAAAAAAGAAAACAAATCAAGTCAAAAATATGGAATTTGCATAATTACCCCGCTTTATATTGAAGAACGAAGAAGTACTATGCATACTAATTAGACGCATAAGAACTTACATCCCCATCCTCCACTGCCCCGTCCTCCACGACACCAAGTTCAAATCCTAACACATCTTCTCCACTGATTCCATTGTCCTCATCCAAATCTTCTTTTCCTATATGGATAAAAACAATCAAAGTTGTATATGAAATTTAGACATTCACCTAAATGGAAAATTAATGACTTATGCACCAACTGACCAGCAACAACAGTTACAACACCACTTAGTCAGACACACTTACCGATTCCATAAATCCAATCACGAGTAGTTATCACCGCCTCGGCATTTTCAGGTAATAAGGAACTGCGGAATCTATCAATTACCCTTCCACCAATGCTAAATGCAGATTCTGAAGCGACGGTTGAAATAGGAATTGACAAAATATCCCCCGCCATTCTTGAAAGTACTGGAAATCGATGTTCATGGGCCTTCCAATACATTAGGATATCAAATGTTTTATCTAAAGAACATCCATATTTCTCAGAAAGATAGAGATCCAACTCTGACAAGTCAGATTGCATATCACCACCACTTTCCTGTGTTGCAGCATATTCCTGCATGAAACAAGCAAGAAGTGAGTGCAGTTCTGTAGTGTAAGGTACTAGTTATGTTCTATGAAAAAATTACCAAACAACTTCAGAAACCCACTTGGTTAAAACAGAAAATAATACAAGACCACATGTACTTCATAAATAAAAAGTAATCTTTAAAATTACCTGGAGCCATTCACTTCCCGTGAGGGTAGAATTTCCACCATTTTGAAACAGCATATTCTGAGTTCCAGTGACATAAGCTCTTAAAATTACCTGGAGCCATTCTTTGCAGTTAACATCATCTGCCCTATGTCCTGAGAGTCACGCTTAAGGCACTTATGCCTTTTCATAGATGAAGTTCCACCTCTCTGGCTATCATATTTATATCCAATTCTACAAGCCTTGCACACTCCCTTCTTTGTTCCATCTTGACATTTAACGAGATCAAAATACTCCCACACATCAGATCTAAGTTTATGTTCTTTTTCAGCTGAAACGGGTGCAGTTGCACAACCAACAGTTGCAGAGTCATTCAAAGATTCTAGCATCTCAAGTTCTCAACATCATCATCCGCCGCACCGTCACTAATCACAACATCGTTGTAATGTTCTTGTACACTTGACATCCTAGAACCTGGATGAAGCCACAAAGAATAGGTCAAATACTCATAAATTAGTCATTACTTACTCCAATCTACATAAACATAAACTAGGGAATGAAAATGAAATATGCACAATCACATATTCACATTAAGGATGTCTCAAGCTACATAAACATAAACTAGGGAATGAAAATGAAACAACAACAGACTCCAATCGACCAGTCAATGCAAGCTTAATGTAATCCTGCAAACAGAAGCTCCCTAGCAAATCAAAGGTTGCAAACTTGCAATGTATGCAAAATATAGCGCTTGCAATCAAAATAATCATAATCACTATGATTTCAAACCAAAAAAAAGTCAAACAAAGACATTCAAGATCATTCAGAATTCTAATCGACCAATATCAATACACATGAAAGGCGGATGAAATAAAGATCATTTCACAGTCTGATCTAAAAGGATTGTACATAAACAGACAGGGCCTTGTATATACGAATGGAGTCATGGACCGATCAACAAAGAAAAAAATAAGCTAACCAAAAAAAAGTGGACGAAAACATAAGAACAAGTTGAAGAAAGGATTGTTCATGAATAAGTATTAGTGGAAACAGAACTATCCCAATACTAAGTGAAACATCCAATACCTACGTATTTTGTTCATAAGTTGCGTCCTTGGATGTGTATTACTGCTTCTAATTGGGCTAAAAATATTTTATCAAACCTTAAGGCTTGGATTTCTTAAACCAACCATAAACTAGTTCATATGTATTGCACCACATTACCTACAGTTTAACCATGTCATAGCATAACTACTAAAAAGAGAGTAAATTAGGTGAATGCATACAGAAAAATTAAATACCTACGGCAACTATACTCACCAAATTTGCGCCAAGAGTGTGAAACAAAACAAGCCCGAACAACATCAGCTGGTTCATACAAAATTACAAATAATATAAAACTTTCAATGATAAGTCACGGTTGAGCAACTGTAGAAAATCCACAGAGACAGACCCTGAATGATATTTAAACAAAAAGTAAGCAATGAAACTCTAACTCAAATTACAGGATTGAACTAAATTGGCTTGGCAGCATTAAAGATGCTCCAGAACATTACATATCGTCACTCAACTTGTACAGTACAAGAAAAGTAAAACTATTTAACCAAAAAATTAAAAATTAAAAAAAACAGGCCACGTTACATACAAAATACCCAATTTAGAGTACAGAAATACCTCCTAAATTACAACTACTACAGGAGACTTCATTTGCATCCATTGGCTACAGGCATATATGATCTGTTTAGCCAATTTAACATCAAACTTAGATCCTGACAAAGATAAAGCAAAGATCAATCTGATCTATGAGAACTGTCTCATGTGTGTCCAACTGTCCATAAATGTCTAAACAATGCTAATCTGGATCAGTAATTTATGGTCAGCAGACTCCATAAACATGATCTATAAGTCTCTCTTTTACAGTCTACAGTCTACACATAATAAGAGTGATGATGATTACCAGAGAAAGATTTGTGAAGTTGCTTATACCTGTAACCTGAAGATCTTTGAGAAATTACTGCACCTGGAGGCTGGAGGTCTTCGACAGAATCCACACAATATCAAAAAGAAAGGAACTTCAATTAAAACCTTAGCAGAGAAATTGAAGAAAGGAGTTACTGGACAATCTATCAAGAAATTAACCTCTAAGGCTCTAACAATTCAAATAGAATCAAAGTGATGGAGAAATTCAAATGACCTGAAGATTAATCTGCACCTGAAGGACTTCTACATTCAAAAAAAAAAAAATTAAATTCAAACCCTAACATCCAAAAAATTGAAAACAAAACAAAAATAAATCAACTTTCGAAAACCATAACATTACCTGATGAGAATTGAAATCAAATTTGAAGAAAGGGGATTTTGATTTTTGAAGATACGAAGAGAAATAGGGTATGAGAAAAGGGGTTTATAGATTTTCCAGTTCCCCTATTTCACTTTCAGTCTTTCTCCCACGAGCCCCGCTTGCTTACACAGAGAACTAGAGAATACTCAACAGTCAAACGACTCTCAAATCCTTCAAGATCGAAGTAGTAGAAGACGCAGAAGAAGAAAGAACTTCGTCTGTGAAGTGAGGCTGCCGCTTGCGGACGAAGAAGACGAAGCAACCATGGTTTTTTTCTTTTTATACCATGGCTGCATGACAGATAGCCAGGATAGGAGACACGTATGTGAGTTAGTGACACCCGACAAAAATGAACTGCGGGTTAACGGGTTAACCCGTGATTGTACGGTCCGGTCCGGGTTAACCCGTTTATTGACGGGTCACCATTTCTCCAACCCGAACCCGGCTTGTTTTGTAACCAGCCGGTCCAAGTTCGGGTTTTTACGGTCCGGGCACGGGTCAACCCGCGGGTTTCAACTTGTTTGCCAGCTCTAACCTTGACAAAGCAACGTAGAGTTGGCCGTGACAAAACACAGGTGTCTTCAAGTCAATGCCAACGTGTTGTACCGACTGTCCTTGAGATTTCTTGATCGTCATTGCATATGCAGACCGAATCGGAAACTGGCGTCTCAACATATTTATGTTCAACTCTGAAATATTGGGCTGGAATGATATGCTAGGCAACATCACTTTTTCTCCGATCTTTCTCTTCTTTCCCGTCACAATTTTTGCTTGTATAAGATACTTCCCGCAGTGCGTCACCAACAACCTTCTTCCATTGCAAAGTCCCTCCAAGGGAGCGAGATTTCTCATCAAAATTATCGGACAACCAACTTTGAGTTGTAGTTTGAATAAAGGCATTCCTTGAGGGTTTAGATTTTGCAGAAATTCATTGCTTATAGGTGGTATCCTACCACTTTCGTCGGGAGTCAACATATCAACTGCTAGATATGTGTGTGTATCTCCGTCCAAAAAATTAAGTGCCTCGACATTAATTTCATTAACATCATCATTGCGTGCCGTGAGAATCATTTTGTTAGTTAGTTCCTCCTTCGAAACTTGTTCGTAACACTCCTCATCCCCTCTCCAGATTTGTGTTTTTGTGAGGCAGGGATAGAGCTTTGTTATTAGCTCTCTTCTGTTTTTACATACATTCACAGCCGATGGCAGATAAACTTTGTCAACTGGTTCGGAACCGACCTGCAAAACGTAAAATAAGATAAGAAGTTTAAGTCGTTGTGTTAATATAAGCTAATTTCCAACTATAATCTATCATGGTTACCTGAGGTACTAGCACCAATTACCCGAATCTAAGATGTACGGAGAGACAAGAAAGATAATTACCTTGAGTAGGAAATCCGCGTACGCTCGATTTTCCGGTTCTTGCATATCCAGCCGCATATTCTTGGTGAGTGTCAAAACTTTTTTTTTTTTGATAAGTCAAAAATTGTATTAATAGATAACAAAATATACAAGAGACGTTTATAAGAAAAGAGGCAAAAGCCCCAAAAACTTATAAACTATTTGAATCTATAATAAGCAACATGAGGTTTTTCAACTGAAATTAAAAACTGAGGTCTTCCATCAAAATGAACACCAACTTCATTGTCAAGGAAACATCCTCTTTTTTCCATGATATCCGCTGAAAAATTAGCTTCCCGAAAAGTGTGAATAAATCTAATGGCCTCATAGAATTGATTAATCGTTAACCATCTTGGTCTTGCGAACCAGGGTAAGCTGTTACTTGTAAATGCTGCCACTACACTAGCCGAATACGATCTGATGCAAATGCGTCGAAATCCCCATCTAGTAGCCCATTCCAGACCCACAAGAATACCATAAAGTTCAGCTAAGTAATTGGTCGTGATACCCAGCCCAATGGACATAGCACCAATGACATTACATCTTGCATGCCTAGAAACAACTCCAGCACCCGCTATGCCTGGACTGCCTCTTGCTGCTCCATCGCAACACAGTTGCAATTCATAACAGTCAGGCGGTTGCCAATAACATTCCATCGGCTGAACAAACTTCACACTCCTATGTTTTACACGAAAATAATTCAGCAGAATAACATCATCAGGATAGTTGCGCACGTGTCCTTTGAGACGAATCAAATAGTCTTGAATAAGATTCAAAACACGCTTGAAGAAGACGCTCCAGTTCGCTTGCTTCTGCTCGAAAACAGCTTTGTTTTTGACTGCCCAGAGTTCCGATCTGATCACCATGTTTGCCAGAAGCCACAGGTCACGAATCATTCGACTCCTACTCCGAGAATCCTTGTAAGAAACCATAAGATTAACGTTAGCAGGAATACCAAAAACAGAAGATATCCAATTCCAATCACGAGCAACAAAGCTGCACTGAAAGAGAACATGGTCCAGAGTTTTTTCCGTCACTCCACAAAGAGAGCATTTGTTTGCAAGCTGTATCTTGAATCTATCTCTGATGAGGTCATAAGTTGCGCAAGCTTTTCGCAAGAACTTCCAATTTTGAGCAGTTAAAGTGGGATGAATTTCTTTTCTCCAGATAAGTGACGCACCCTCCAGCATGCCATATCTCTGCCGAATCAATTCTTTGGCTGAACTATCAGTGAAATCTCCTTTGTATTCCGACATCCAAATACGAGTATCCGACCCTCCAACTGGATTTGGAAGCTGATTGACATCTAGATTCGCAGCTAGCAAAATATTCAAATGGACTTCAGGGATCATCCATTGATTGTCGATCAACATATCACTCACCAAAATAGTTCTGTCAAGAGAAAAATCATTAAGAATATCCGCAACACTCCTATTACCGTGCCATGCATCATAGTAAAGAGAAGTAGATCGACCATATCCCAGCTGAACCTTAGTGTTAGCATCAACCAAATAGTGCACCTTCTGAATACTAGGAAGGATAGAAGATTTAACACTATATTGTTTGATATGACCATTTCTCCCAAGGAACTTAGCTCGTCGAAAACCATCCCATTTCTTATTCGAAGTACGAATATTCCACCAAAGCTTCATGAGAAGAGTTGTATTCATAGTAGCCATACGAGTTAAACAAAGGCCCCTCTCCTCAAAAGGGCAACAGATTTTATCGAAAGCAACTACAACAGCTCGGCTAACATTTGAATTTCCAGACCATATAAAGTTACGAATTGCTCTTTCACATTGAATAATGAACTTTCTTGGCCACCGATAGATAGCCATATTGTGAATAGAATAGCTGGAAATGACAGATTTAACCATAACAATACGGTCATTAAAAGATAAATGTCTTCCCTTCCAACCAGCCAACTGAGCTTTAATCTTCTCAACAACATTAGCAATGTGGTGATATTTTACCGAGCCTGGCATAATTTGAACTCCCAAGTAACGGTCAGAAAAAGTAGCAACACTCATCCCTAAATAATCAGCAAGATAAGTTCTTCTAGACAAAGAACCTCCACCATAATATATCTTACTCTTTTGACGACACACAGTTTGTCCAGAAGCGCGTTGGTATTTACCCAATAAGTCCACCAGGTTTTGAAGACTTTTTAGGTTTCCCTTGCAAAAAATCATAATGTCGTCAGCAAAGAAAAGATGAGTAGGAGAAAAGCTACCTCTTGTAACCATATGGTTCATTTTCTTCTCACTAAACAACTTCGTAATATTTCTGCTAAGCACGTCTTCAATCAGCACAAATAACAAAGGAGAAAGAGGATCTCCTTGACGCAAGCCTCTATTAATTTTGAAATAGCCTTCAGGATTTCCATTCAGAAGAATAGAGATTCTAGCAGAATTAAGGATATTAAAAATCCAAGAACACCACTGCTCAGAAAAACCATATCTACGAAAAACTTCTAATACAAATGACCAACTCACCGTATCAAAAGCTTGAGATATATTAAGTTTTAGACCAATGTTACCATCCTTACGTTTTATATGAAGCTCATTGACCATCTCAGATGCCAGGCTTATATTTTCATGGATGTTACGGCCTTTCATAAACGCCACCTGCTCCTCAGAAACCAGCTTGTCCAAAACACTACCAAGTCTAGTAGCTAAGATCTTAGTAAAAATTTTGAAGAAAAAATTACTAAGCCCAATCGGACGAAAATTACGAAGATTATTAGCCCCTCTTACCTTATCTAGAAGTATGATAAAGCTAGAATTTACACCATTCGGAATATGACCAGTACCCCAACAATGTATCACAGCCTTAACCAAATCATCTTGGATAATATCCCAACAATGGCGATAAAAACACCCTGAAAATCCATCCGGACCCGGAGCACTGTCAGCTCCTAAATCAAAAACTGCCTGCTTGATTTCTTCATGAGTAGGAATATTGTCCATAGCAAGACTCTCCTCAGAAGTAATGGAATCATGAGAATAATCAAATAAATCCATATCATAGTCCAATTCCTGGCCATTAAATTTCGCTTCATAATACTGCACCACATGGTCACACAACTGATCTTAATCTGTAATATTAACGCCATTGGTATCCACTAACTCAGAAATAGTGTTGGATCTCCTTCGGATGCGAATGCTATTGTGAAAGAAAGTGGAGTTACGTGATCCCTTAGTAAGCCACTGATTTCTAGACTTTTTTCTTAAGCATGGTGTTATGTTGTAGCCTAGTTTCACCAAGAGAATTCATAGCATCCTTCATAATATTGAGTTTAGCAACATCAGTTGGATCTTCATCTTAGATGCGCGCCGCAGTTTCGAATCTCAACTGATCCTGTTTAAGACGCATGTGAATGTTTCCAAAAACCAGCAAATTCCGTTCCTGCATAACCCCTTTCAACCTCTTCAACTTGTACGGAAAAATAAAATCAGGATCGCAATGAACAGGCATATTCCAACAGTCCTGAACCATACGAAGGAAATTTGTATGCAGAAACCACATTTTTTGTATATGAAAAGGAGCTCTTTTAGGATGAGAAACCACAAAAGGATAACCCAACAAAGTAGAATGATCTGATATTTCTCTAGGGAGAGCTTTACAGCGCCAGTTTTCAAACTTTGCCAACCAAGCATAATTAATAATTGCTCTATCGAGTTTGCTCAAAATTCTGTCAGAACCCGATTGTCGATTAGTCCAAGTGAACTTAATACCCATAGAATCAGCTTCGAAAAGATTGTTATCATCCATCCAGTCACTAAACTCATCGATAGCCGAGGTCCTAGGCTCAAGACCTCCCTTCTTATCATTAAGACGCAAAATACAATTAAAATCTCCCATGACCATCCAGGGAGTGCTTGTATCTTGCAAATTAAGCTGATGCCAAAGACTTCTACGTGTAGTTTGAACATAACTAGCATGCACAAATGAGATATGAACTCCCTCAACCTCAATAGTAATTGCTTGTTTACTCATATTCACTACAACATGATTTATTTCATTCAAAAAGAAAACCCAAAGATTTGC
Source organism: Papaver somniferum (assembly GCF_003573695.1). Lineage (NCBI taxonomy): Eukaryota > Viridiplantae > Streptophyta > Magnoliopsida > Ranunculales > Papaveraceae > Papaver > Papaver somniferum. The sequence continues at coordinate 253,069,884 of NC_039364.1, forward strand.
AATACTGGAAAATGAAGAATTATGAATAATATCTGGAGACTAACCTTCCATATGAAGTCTCCTTCTAAAGCTGGAAGAACACGCAACCTTTGGTTCAGCAAGACAAAAAATTTCCGGCTTGAAATCTCTTATTAAATCTCTAATCTTACACTGTGTTGACTCACGCGCAACACCGTTTATATTCCAAAACAAAACCCGCATAATTAAACTTTGGGTGTTTGAGTTTTATTTAGCTTAGCTGTTTTAGCTTGATTATTGGAAGGATTGAGGCCTGGAGAAGAACCCCGATGAGCACGAATTCCCAACTGTGAAATCTCTTCATTGTCAGTCAGAGAGTCCATACCCTGTAAATAATTTAGTTTTGCTTGTAGAGCTAATATCTGACGATGTTTTGCTTGTCTAGCTGTCTCATCAACCTGACCAACCATAGTTTTATTGCCACTACTGTCACCTAACAAATGAAACCGATTATGAGAGATGTATTCCGAGCTTTCTTCAAGAGCATCACACAAAGGTGTCGACGAAGATGTAGCTAAATTCCTATCAGCATGAAGAATTCTAGTTCTAGCCAATTCGATATTCCCATCTGACTTAGTGTTCACGACAGAAGTACTCAACGACCTTGCGTTACTAACTAAAACTGAATGCGACAGAATGGCCTGCTTTTTTTTCTCAAACTCAGCAGAAGCCAAGCGCAATGCAGCTTCAGATTTTGCAAATTCATCTTGCAACTGTTGTTCCAACTCAACAACGTCTTTAATGCTCACAACTTCAGCAACTTCAGAGGATATTGACGAACCAATCCCAGCTTGAACAGTCACTTCAAGAACAAAAGGAATTTTAGGAGCATTCTTTTCCTTCTTTATTCTTCTAGCTTCCTGCCATTCGCCAACCTTAGAGTCAGAACCCTGGTGATTTTGAGGAGGGTACAATGAGTTGTGTTGAGCTGTTATCGGTTTTATTAGGATTCTTCTTCTTCTTGTGACATTCAGAGTCAGAATGACCTAAAATAACACATTTCGAGCAAAACTTTGGCTTTTTAAGTATCTCAAAATTTTGCCAGAACTCCATACCTCCAACTGTGACATGGATACCATCAGTATCTAGCTCATCGAAATCAAAGTCAATGAGTACCGAAGCGAAGTGACCATATTCATGTTCCAGCGTACGTTTATCCACCACTACCGGATTACCCAAAGCTTTACCCATATCCAGAAGAGTTTTTTCAATCCAAAACTCCATAGGTAAACCCGGGAATTTAACCCAACATGCAGCACGAGAAGATCTCTGCTTGTCCGGATCGAAACTAGGGTACCATTCCATGAGAGTTAGGGTTTGTTGAGCAACAATCCATTTTTCAGCTTCTAAAATCATTGTTTTATCGTCTTGTGCATGTAACTTGATAATGAAGAAACCTCTATTCAGAGGGACAAACTGAATACGGTCATCACCCAATTTCCATTGGAGTTGAAGATTTTTCTTCACATCTGAAAAAATAAGATCTTTAAAATACAGTCTACCAATAAGACTGGACTTCCAAATCGCGCATCCTTCTAAGTAGTGCTCTTCCGGTATAACAACAGCAAGCTTACCCTCTTTAGTAGTAGGGTTTGGTAACGTAGAGAGATCAACAACGATTTTTGGTGGTAGGTTTTTTCCTTTGAGACGATCTGCATAGGTTAATTTCTTAGCATCTTGGGATGGATCAGGAAGATCCCCCATCGCGAATCACCAGCAAGTGATCGAGATTGATAAAATTGAAAAGTTTGAAAACAAATCCTTAAAAAAATCGCCAGAGCCAAAAAATTTAGGAGAGAGAAAAACCGAAAATGTGGAGTCAAAAGCTTTATGCTATCCCATAAATAAGATCTCCGTATGCACGCCCCCACTATTTCTGCTCGGCCTCCATTCGGTATCACTGGCAAAGTCTGCCCGAAGTCTCCTCCCATAACGACAGTCACACCTCCGAAGTCATCTTTCTTATTTTCATAAATATCTTGGAGCAACCTGTTTACCGCCTCAATACAATGCCTATGCTGCATCGGCACCTCATCCCATATAATCAAAGTCGCCTGTTTTATAAATTCAGCTTCTTCCTTTTGTTTAGCTATTGAACAAATGCTGGTGCTTGTTATATCTATAGGAATTCTGAATGTTGAATGTGCAGTACGGCCTCCCTCCAAAAATAAGGAAGTTATTCCTGGTACATGTAAATAAATGCAATTTAATAATCAAAATTAGATCAATATAATAAATAATTTATAAATATAGAATATTAAGCAATGGGATATATTTACCGGACAATGCAACAGTCAAAACAATCTCTCCCTTCAAACGGCAGCTCGCAGCAATGGCGTTGTAGAAAAATGTCTTTCTTGTCCCTGCACTACCATTCAGAAAGAATTTAGACCCGTCTCTTCGCTCCATGGATTCTGTCACTGTCTTGAAAGCCGCAAGTTGCTCCTCATTCAATTTATCAATATTCTGCTTAAGATGATCCGTATCTATTTCTGCCTTCATTTGCATATGCTCGCGTATGTAACGGTTTCCATAAAGATTATCCCAATCAATCTCAGACTTAGGCATCGAGCAGAAATGCGCCATCTCCTTCCCTCCATCATGCAGCAATTTATCAATCAGCTAAAGTCCGTAGTCTTCAATCTGCTCATCTGTTGGTTCTAGGATGCCATACTTTCTTTTAATAACGTGATGTAAATCATCGGAGATATGCATCTTGAATTCTTTCCATAACAATTCTGGTTCAGCTGGATTGTCATCCGACAGAATTATCTTAAAGAGGTTTCTCATCTGGCTTCCTACCTGAGCAGTTGATGCCTCCCTCAAACAATTTACAAATTCACCGTCGCTCTCTAATAACCCAAGCTCAACGCAGGCTTTTTTGTAGGTTGGATGTAGCACGACATTCACAGTCCTCAGATGTTCGAACGACCTGGCGCCCTCCACAACAGTCAATAGCAATCTCAAGTAGAACAATTCCCTAGCATTCGGAGAGACAAAGTACATCCTAGCTATCGCAAACCGTTGTTTACTTACTTCCCATTTAGATTTATCTGTTTTCCACACCATATGCTGCGGAAATTATTGATACGTGTATGCAGGGGCATCGGGATTCTCATCATAGTACTCAAAGTATGCCATCAGTTTAGATTTATAATTCTCAGCTGTCTGTGTCACTCCTTCGGTCGATGCTTCAGATTCATATACAATTCTCTGCATACCTTTAAGGTGTATTGCCAACCTTTTTACGTGGGGCAATTCCTTGTGCATACGGTACCCAAACAGATGCCAAACAGCTTCTGTGGGACCTATGTACCTTGCGTCTATGTATATTTGTATCTCATCAGCCGATCCAACTACAAATGTTGTTTTGTCATACCCCTTGTTGATGTACTTGACCTCCCTTATCCTTGCACATACCTCGACGTTTATATGACAATTAAACATCCGCAACAAATGCGGGTTGTAAGGTACAACATCAATGTTGGTTGCCTTACGCCCACCGCGAACAACCACCTCTACGCCGTTATTCCTGCGACGATAAACCGGATACCCACCTTCGTCCAAGCAAGTCGTATCGTCATAGCTCTTTGGATAGTGTTTGGTGCATTTTCCTTTTTTCATGCAAGGCGATTCTTTATTCCTGTCACCACGGGTCCGTGGACCATGCATTTTCTAACCGTATCAAACAGGACCGAGTCACTCTGCTCGTCTGGAAATTCAGCCGACACGTATCTATCTACCTGGTCAACTGTACGTATTTTCTGCGACTTCTCAAGATATATAAGTGCATGCATATGAGGCAATCCACGCTTCTGAAACTCAATGGTATACACATACCCGACCACATCCCCAAACACCTTCTTTTCAACTATCTCATCCATCAACGCCTTTCTTTTCATCTCAAATACTTGCGCAACTAAATCTGGACGGTCAGATGCAGTCTGGTGAGGATAAAGTGCTTCTTGTATCTCTGTCCAGTTTGGATTCAACGTCATGGTAAGAAAGATATCCGGATGATGATAATAGCGTGTTATTACCATGGAGTCCTGATAGATCTCATGCATCTTCCTTGGTCATCCAACATGCGTAGACGGTGTACCCCCCTGATCCGGTGATATCCCATCCTCCTTCATCTTGATTATTGAACTGTAATTATCCGCACGCAGCTTATCCTAATTGAACCTTATCCAACCTAAACGGTTCTGTTCGGTCGAAGCCCATGCATCCACCACGAATTCCTTGAAAAGTTTATCCCCCCTAAGAATAGTAGAGTATTCCAACACGCGAGGAAATAGATAATAACTATAAAATCCATCAGGGATAGACTTTTATCTCCAAAATCTTTAATGCTTTCCTCCCAGAGAGTTAATTCGCAGCTCCAATCCATCTCACCGTAAGGAAAGAACAACACATAATGCAGCGGCAGATAAAGAGGATGACGTTCAGTTATCCTAGTCCATTTGTGCCCCTCTTTCAGGTGTAATATAATATCGCGAGTTCTTTGTATGTCATCTTCCTTTTCAGGTACGATAACCGACACTTCCTCCACAATCGGGGCGTTGTACCTTCGCTGGTCGGATTCTGAATTAAAATGCAAAGATACCTCTACTTTTTTACCGGGTTCTTCTGGTATGCTCTCCAGTATCTCTTTCTCCTGAACGTACTTGGGATAGAGTCTATTTCTAGCTCTCAACGTATCTTGTATAATACATAGCACTTCACGTTCTGATTTGGGATTGTTCAGTTCTCGTATTTCCAACGCTTTCTCAGGATCATAAAAGAATAGATGTGAATAGCTTGCCTTATTCTCCTCCGCAGGTACCAAACTACTGCTATAATGTCGCAGCTCTCCATGTATTGAAAAATTTTCAGGACCACCTCCCTTTTTATCTCTATTGTCATACTCGCACCCGAGACTTGTAAAGGCGTTGGCGAAATTATATCTCCTTAAATTTTTCTTGAACATCTTTGAACTACTGTCATCCCCTTCGAACAGTTCCCTTATTGCCGGAGGAGGCTCACGAAGATCCGGAAATCTAACTTTTCCCCTGCGGCAGCATCTAGTAAAAACATGATTTTTCAAAGAGGAATCGCTCGTTCTCTCGTCGATCCAGTGCAAAGTGCCGCACCAATTACACTTATGTTCCATCTTCCCCAGATAATGTCGGCCGAACTCATCAAACCCTTTGCGTCTTTTTGTAGCTCTTTTAGCAGAGGCTAAAAGCACCGGAGTTTGTTTCATAAGTTCGTCATCATCTGATGCGTAGTAATCACTGTAATCGTCAGATGGTGTATCAGGAGGCGGAATAGACCTGTTCAAAAGAAAAGCCACATCAAATATAGCTACATCTCTGTCTAAAGTTTAAAAAGTTAATTTGAGCCATAAAATTAATGCAAGGACATATCATCGTCGTTTTCTTGGGAGTCCTTTTTTGAATTCACATGTATATTCAGAACCTCATCTTCCATCCCCAACTGCGATAAGAAATTAATCGTCGAAACCAATAACTACGATTAAAATTGCACCAAAAAGAAAATATAATCTAAGCTAAATCAGAACATCAAAGTATTGTCTTGGATAACATATCTTTAGTTATTTAGTTATATCATTATTTACCTGGTCACCACATGCAGCATCACTACCCATATAATGTGCACGACATGTCGCTTCATCACCCTCATATTGACCACCGAATGGATCCTCGACAACTTTTCTCATCCTAGTACGATTATGAATATGTTACAACAATAATCCACATTAACGAAAGATCTGTATATTGTAATAAACGATGTATTTTGAATGACTTACGACTCTGACTCCAAAAACCAGTGTCGATATCACAAAAAAAACAACTTACCGTTATTTTCTTTTCATCCTTTTTTCTTCAGTTTTAAACTTAATCTTTAGGATGGTATTATACTCTGACATTTAATCTTTTAATATCTTAACCTTAATCTTTAACGTACGCTGAGTTCGTCCGATCTATTGTCTATGTACTCTTTTTTTTTTGATGATATGGGATGATAAACATGTAACCAGATGGATACAGCCACTCAGGATTCATAAAGAAATCTTACCATTTTTTTTCTTCTGTTTTTGTGTATTTCCACCAATAGAAACGCCATCTTGTTGCCCCATCACAACTTGTTCCTTGATTTGTCCATGTCTCAAAAGTATATTATACTTTTCTTCTTTAGTCAGAGAAGCATACTGCAATTTTATTTTATTTTTTTTAAAAGACTGATTAAAGAGAACAATAGATTTTTTACAAAAAATAACTATTAAAAACTCACAAATGTTTCTGGATGCACACGCGCACATGCCTTGGGATTCAAATCCAATTTTTGAACTGTAACAGCATCACTGCTAGCAACCATTCTTTCCATTTTTGCCTTCTTTTCTCTCTCATTTGCCCATCGTGCCAACTTGGCTGCAGACCGTGTCTGAAAGTTCAAAAGGAAAAAAAAAACACAATGAAATAGATAACGTGTGTGCATAACATGTTTTACATTTGAATCAACACATATAAAATTCTTATCGAGGATACTTGTTTAGTGATTTTAACTTTCTGCACTGGTTCCTTGGATGCTCTCTCGGCCCTTTTCCGTTCATTATACGCTTTATTTTTCCTAGCCTGAATATCAGAAAAGGGAATAAATTATAATGCGAATTTTTAAAAACTAAATGCACAGAAACAAAGATATCAATCCATACCTTACATCCCCCGAGTATGTATTGTGTGCAAGGTTGTTGACTAAAAAGCTGGAAAACGAAGAAATATATTTAGTTAAGCAGATATGCATACACATAAAATTCTCACACAATAACTAACCAAATAAGCTGGAACTACATTGAAAAATTCACTTTTCACCTGAGTTTGTCTTTCCTTCTCCTTCAGTACACGCTGTCTATATTCTTTATCATCTAATACAATATCATCGCTTTGCGTTTGCTGATGCATTGATTGTTCTCTACTCTGAGGTTCTCCTCCCAAATTAACTTCTCCACCACAGACAGCCGATGCCTGAAGTATATAAAAAATAAAATGTAACACAACCATTGCTCAAAATTTAACCATTAAACGTTATTATCGACAGTGTAACCATTTTCATAGTCTTTACAGTAAATAGATAAAGTACGAACCTGAGCATCTAATGGACTATTGATATGGTCACTCTCCTGTTGTTCTATTGCTTTCCCAGACCCTTCACTGCGAATATGTAATAATCCTTTACGTTCTTTTTCACGCTCTTGTTCTTTTTCGTTCAAACGACGCCGGCGTTGACCCTCCACTTTCCGAGTCTAAGAACCGCAACCAAGATATAATCATACTTTTAAACATAAACCATACATTCATCGATACACACGTTAATTAAAAGAATGAAACCTCACCTTTGTCCTTTCTGCTATGAACTGATTTTCAGGTCGTGCATTGAACTGTAAAAACAAAACAATATATTATAGATAATCAAACACGTTAACGTATATTGGAATTATTTTTTGACAATATTAATATTTCTCCTCACCTGTTCTTGCGCTAACTGTTCTTTTAAAAGACGCTCGTTGTAATCTCGTTGTTCTGTTTCCCGCCTAATATCCTCCTCCGCTTTAGCTTGCAATGAGTAAGTTTATAAACAATTAACATTAATTTCAATACAAATCAAATCTCCTTTGGATATTAATGTCAACTATTGTATATTTATAAAGTACCTGTCGTTCAATTTCAAGTTGTTGTTCAAACTTCAATCTTGCTTCGCGTTCCATCTGCTCTTGTTTTTCCCTGTTACGCTGCCTCTTTTTCTCCTACCTTAACCTGGCAGCCTCAGACTTTCTCTGCAGTACACATACGATATAAATTAATCAAGTTCATTGTCATGTCAAAAACCACGTTAATGTATAGATGAGATTTTTTTAAACAACTAATAATCTTGCTTCTCACTTGCTCCCGCCTTATATCTTCCTCCATTCTAGCCTGCAATAAGAGACAACCACGGATCAGTTGTATAAACAGTTAACAGTAATCTTAATACATAGGAAATCTCCCTTGAATATTAATGCCCGCCATTCTGTATTGAAAAAGTACCCATCGCTCAATTTCAAGCTTTTGTTGAAAATTCAACCTTACTGCACACTCCAATTGCTCCTGTTTTTCCCCGTCATCCTGCCTTTTCTTCTCCCACCTTAACCTTGCATCCACAGACTTTCCTGTAATACGATGCATAATATGTAATTAATCAAATTTATTGTTATTACAAACAATGTAAATAATTATATTTTGGAACATACATTAATGTTTTGTTGCCCATCTCGCCAGCTTGGATAACTTTACTTATTTTCCACCTTATTAGGTTCACAATTACGATGATATGTAGGTTTTTTCTCTCTTATGTCATATTAATTCTTTAAACTTTTTAATTCTTAATTAACTTCTCAAGAAGCTCGGGAGTTAAAGACATATACAATAGATAATTGTTTTGTTTATAATTATTACCTCTGATACTATCTTCTTTTGTGGTTCTCTTTTGCTTGTTTGTATTTTTGAATTTTTAGGTTGAATGTCTTCAAAGGATAAATTTGAAGATCGTGCAAATTCAACTTTTTGTCGCTGAATTAAAGCAGAATATGATTTTGAAGATGGTCCAAATACAACTTGTTGTTGCTGAACTTGATAATCTGAAACTATCTGTTGTGCTTGGGTTGTTTATTGTCCATCCTCGCCAGCCTGCGATGATGTTTTCTTCTGCCTCTTTGAAGAACTGATACATAAATTTATTCATTAAGCACACTGATCAATAAAAACGTTAGAATTCAACGCTACATGATCAAAGACTAACCTCATGGTGTTTCAAATCAATTCAATGCCACAATCGAATGCTTACCTCATAATTTAATTTAAGTTAAACCAATATATCTGCACGATTCTTTATGACAATACCTATGTTCCACGATGGTGCCAGACTTTGATCAAAGGTAAAATAATTGAGCACTTTCAAAGGTGTATATATGTAAGAAGATATATGGAAAAACTGTTAGGATCAGGAAAGCCAATTCAGCTAAGAAAGGTGTACATATAGAGGATATATAGGAGAACTGTCAGGTTTAGGAAATCTAGTTAAATTAGGAAATCAAGAGTCTAAACTGGTTTTGATTTCTTGATTAGGAAATTTTATTAGATTGGGAAATCTAGTTAAAGTAGGAAATATAGAGTTTCAAACGGTTCTGGTTTTGGCTTACTCATATAACCAAGCCATTTGTGGGAGTTGAACCCACAACAAACATGGGTGAAAGCCATGTGCTCTGCCGTTTGAGCTAAGACAGCATTCCTATAGTAAGTTGAAAACATACTTAGACCTGTTTGTTTAAAAGATCGAATTGAATAATGGGATAAGCTTCTCTACCTTTACTTGAAGAATGGAAACATAAACCCAACCTGATGACGTACTTACAGTGGTTGCAAGCAAAAAAACGATGTATAAATAAGAAAATAGCCGTGCTTTAAAATAAAAGAACAATGAATGCAAATGTCCAAAATACACTGATTGGAATGGGTGCAGACCACAAAATTTCTCATTGCCAAGGTGTCTCGATCAAGGGACAAAACCATAAATTTGTAATTAGATCTATGAAAAATACACCTCCAGTCCCAACTGGAACCTACTTTACAATATGACGTGTATAACTCCATATTCCGAAAAGATAATCACAGTTTGGATTCCTTACATTTTATTCCAGGAGGAGAAGATTGTATTCATTACAATTTGGAATCCATAAACCCCCAGTTTGTTGATATGCCTGTCAGTTTCAGTTTGTTCTGGCACCATACACCCCCAGATTACCCCCAAAGACTCAAAATCCTGCTTCACATGAAAAAGCTATAGCTTATCTTCTGCAACTCATTGTCTTTTTTTATATGTTTCTTCTATCATATGCAAGTACTTCAGATGATATTGTAGAGAGAAACATGATAAGTAAATATGGCTTGATAATATATGCATGAGATTAAGATTAGTTAAGCATCAGTATCAAACAATTCTATGCACAACATATACAAAATAAAACTATCGATCTGAAGAAGTTATAAGCAATTACTACCTATAACCACCCCAACATTAAGTTCATATATGAATCCTAATTCCCATGTAAGACTACTCATACACAAATAACTTAGGGGTTTCACAACGGGCAGGCAGACCGTGACTATACTTTAAATGTTCAGCTTTTAGGCATATAACATAGTTTACAATTCAATATCTCCTTTATCATTATGAATCTATATGAGTAGTATAGAGGACAAATTAGTTACCATCAAAAAAGTCTAGGTATCTGGGAAGAAAACAACTAAATTCATTAAAATTCTCACATAACAATTGTTGATTCGTCAAACAGTGTGGTGTTATTAATATCAGTGACACCTCAACTAATTCTAATGCACAGCTCCACCAACAATTCTCACATACCAACTTGCCTGGTTCAATAAATCAATAAAGAAAGAACTCCAAAGACACATCTATAAAGTGCATCAGTGTGAAGAAATTTGACGTACTTGGTGCAATCATATCACATTGAGCTAACCTATTATTCAGCATTGCACCAAGCTACACATGTATCATGCTTATAGCAGTCAATTAGAATAATTAGTTATATCTCCATTACATATTTAGTTAGCTTTCCACACAGCCTCTTAGTTAAGATCTAAGATTTACTTTAACAATGAAATTCCTATATTTTAAACAGGGATAAAAGAAAGGAAGATAAAAACTATTACTCTTTCGGCAGTGGCTGCTTTTTCCTGCGCTCCAACACCAACCACATACCTGGGTCCAAGAACAAATGTTACAACTTTTTCAAAATTATCCATGTATCTGAAGTATGAGTCTATAAAAGAAGCTATGAAGAATCAATTAGAGAAAATTATGAAAGATGACCTCATTTCCTTTTTCAAAATATTAAATTTTGATACATAAACTGTAAATAAAAGTGATTCTCCTGTTTCGTATGGACTCCACGTAATTTCGCAAGACAAATTCAAAGTAAATAAATTTTCATTATAACAGTGATTCTAAAGTGATCCCTTTAGTGAAATCTCATTGATTCTACTCAGCCTAGATCATGGCATATCTATTGCCCTAAATAGAACACACAAACCTCTAGATAGTCCATATAATTCGAATAAAATATCTTATTGTTATAAATTTATTTATGAGCACAACAAAAGCAGTAGCTCGACATATCTGAAAAGAAAAGGAAAGAAGAAATCGAAAAGTACGTAATCTTAAAATAGTAGTTGTATAAGGGTATAGAAATCCAGCAACTCACTTGAGCTTCTTTGGAATTGGTTGTCTTGGTCCATCCTCGGCAAAAATTCCTGCACCATATGGGCTACCACCTTTCACTTGCACCATCTTAAAAATCCCAGCCACGCATGTGTATCCAATGGGAACATAAATTAGTCCATGGTGAACCAACTGAGTGATTGCTCTCAACCTGTATATTTAGAGGGTACAAAATAGGACTAACCAGTGTTATTTTCGATGAATATTATTTGTTACTTCTTAGGTAGAGATAGCAGAGTGAGACTTACGCTCTCGTTTCCTGACCACCACCTTGAGTCCCAGAACTATAGAAGACTCCAGCGGGTTTGCCAGCTAAAGATTCTATTCTCCATAAACCCCCTGTGTGTCTAGAAAAGTTTTGAAATCAGCTTCCATCACTCCAAATCTAGTAGGGAACCCAAGATAAATCCCATCAGCATCAGCAAGATTGTTAGGAGTAATAATAGGCAAGTTAAGTTATGGGTTTACCCTGGACATGAGACGGACACAAATTAAACAGAACCGACCAACTAATGTCAGGTTAAATCTAAGGTGAACCCTTAATCCATTATGGCATGTTAATCACAACAAAGGTAATGTGGCATCAGTTCATTTAGTCTAGAAAGAATAATACCTCATACAACATATTTTCTTAAAGATGAATGTTCGTTCACAAATAGAATAGGAGCAAATGCACATCCCAGTAGTTTACATGCATGGAGAAGGAAAATGAAAGACCGTGGGGTAAAAAATGGAAACATAAACACAACCTGATGTCACCATGGAGTACTTACAGCGGCTGCAAGCAAAACGCGATGTATAAATAAGAAAATAGATGTGCTTAAAGAAATAAAAAGAACAATGAATGCAAATGTCCAAAATACACTGATTGGAACGTGTGCAGACCACAAAATTTCTCACTGCCAGGGTGTCTCGATTAAGGGACTTGACCATAAATTTGTAAGTAGATCTAGGAAAACTACACCTCCAGTTAGTTTGGAGTCCTTACATTTATTCCTTATCTTGGTGTTTATCTTGCTTTATTGTACCCAGCAAAGTAGTGCCCTTGTTTTATGACGCTTCATTGTTCTTGACCATGGTTCACAGCTAGCCTTGTAAAAACGATACCATGATGAAGCTTCATCATTCACAGCTAGTCTTATTGACATTTTATTATAGAATTTTTGAAATTACGACTCATTAACCTTTTGTAATGGAGGGGGCTATATGCTAAGAAGTACAAAATACATGTACAAAAGCACTATCTCGCCTATTATTGTACACGTACAAAATACATGCTTTGGGACTTTGCAGTTCAAGTTCACCTAGCCTAAAAGCCATCTTCTCTATTGATTCTAAATCAAGTCCTGACTTTTTTGAAAGCCTTACAGAACATGACTAAGAACATTCACTATATGAAATATGTTGTTCCGAGAGGTTCATATCGTTCCTCAAGGCTTCACAGGATCTAGCATCAGAAACGAAAAACTACACAATCAACGGAAGCTAATGCACATAGAACACACAAGACACATAGATTTACGTGGTTCGACAATGTGCCTACGTCCACGGGCAAAAATTCACTTAATTTATATATCAGAGAATACACAATGCACATGACACTCAACACCCCTTCTTCTTCTTCACATTCTCAACTCACCTTCAACTCTCTCAGCCCTAGAGCTATGAGAGGATCTACATCTCTTTAATGAAGAGATTACTTCTTTTCTTTGTGAGGATATGTATATAACCTAAGGGTTTAGACAATATTGATGTAGATGATGTATATACCTATAACCTAAAGGTTATGTCTTTATTTATAGGCTTACAATACTTCAAATAGGAAACCAAGCTTTACTCTAATTTAGGAAATCCAAACTAGCTAAGATAGGAAACCCTTGTTTAGATAGAAGTCTAAACACATTCCAAAAATCAGTAAAACTGATTTAGGAAATCAAACTGATGTTTCCTAAAAATCAAGCCAATATCCAACAATTCTCCACCTTGGCAAGATTTCCAGGACAACTTCAACTTCAGTATTCTCTGATTTCTCCACCTTGGCATGAAATCTCGACATTCACCTTCCACGCCTTTGTATTCTACTGCCTTCAATCACCCAGAGGTGCCAATCATTTGTAGATGCTTCAATTCCACTAAAGGACTTCAATCACCCATAGGTGCCAACCATCCGAAGATGTTTCACTTCCATAAAAGGACTTCAATACATCACTCACCCGTAGGTGCCACCCATCCAAAGATGTTTCAAACCCTTATAGGGCTTCAATTCTCCAATCATCTAATGATTCCTTCATACTTCAATCATCCTAAAGATGTTGCACTCCCACAAATGGGCTTCAATTTTTCATTCATCCGAAGACGTTGCACTGGTACAATTTCCAAAATCCTTGTCTAAGGTTCAAATGTGTCAACCGACACCAACACACCAAATGGTGTTTCAAGTTCCTTTTAAGGATGCAATGTGCTTCCGCATGTGCTTCGCAAATTCGATCCCATGTTAGGGCTGCAACTGTGTCTTAAAAAAAACACCAACATACTAATGCACCTAAATATGCTGCAAACGTAAGTCATTGATTTAGTTCAAGATGGCCAATCTTAAACATCACCAATTCTTTCATAACTTTGCTGATTTTTCAACAATTCCAGTTATCTATGATTCCTGATGCGTCTTCAACTTCATAGATTCTCACATGCGCATATTCTTCAAACTTGCAAGATTCAATTCTTTGCATATTTGCTTCAACTTGTAGGATATAGTCTTTGACTTCAACTCACCACTTCACTTGTCAAATTTGAGCTCTTCCTCCATCCTACTTCTTCAAATTCCAACACTTCGTCTTTCAATGCGGAGTTCAATATTTCATCACATGAAAATGTATGGTGTACCCCCATACCAACGAAGTTTTCTTCAAAAGATGAAATAATTCGTACCTTACAAAGATGCAGTCTTTGCAAGTTCCCAAACATCTGTGTGAACACATTCCAATATTCCATATGTGGTGATATTCATGATATTTTCATATCTTCAAAAAACTAGAATTTTCTACTTCAACTCCAAGCTTGATTCTTTCTCCACCTTCACACAATGTTCGCAAAATCCTAAACTGCATGATTCTGCGTTCTTCAAATTCATGCCTTAACTGCATGATTTAGTCTTCAAATGTATTAGATTGCGCATTATCTAACACTTTTACTTCCATATTCAACAATACAGATTTCCATTCTTCAATCCTTTCATCGCTACAACCGCATTGGAAAACTTCTTCAATACTCCACCGTTTAAACAACTTTAAACCCCACTGAGTCAAACAGATCTAATAATTTCAGATTCTTCTTCAAACTTCGGTACACACCGAACAACTTTAAACTTCCCGAGTTGCACCTAAGTACTTCAAACGAATGTTTAACATTTTCAACTTCAAACTCCAACTCCTAAAAGTCAGAAATCATTCCCTAGAGGATGCACATGATACACAAACATTCAAACACTCGAGAATCCTCCACATATTCTTCATCAACATTAGATCTTCATGTTCCAACATTCACGTCTGAACTTGAAACTTCTTTCCTGCATTCCAATGTTTTTTCTCATGACAAAAAACAATTCAATTCAATTCAATACCGCATTCTTCAAATAGTTTGCGATTTCTTCGCTTAACTATATTATTCACATGTAGTACTGTACCTTACAATTGTGAAGTGCCACAATGATACCTTGTTCTTTGCATCCAAGTTTTCGCCTTAAAAAACGTAACATATCCACATGACCAATCTGTTTTTCCACCACGGTCTTGCACTTCTTCAACTTGATGATTTCAAAAGGTAAATACCTTTATTCTCCGTCAAATATCATCAAAACAACAAAGATAACAAACCACCTAGCTCCTCTTTCAAAAACAGTAAATCAAAGAGGTTCCTGCAAACATCCGAATGGATGATTCAAATGTACCATATTCGCGGTATTCAACGGTACCAAAAAATTCTGCTCCTACATTGTTGTGTAAACAACAAAAGCCTTCAGAAATCCAATGCTCATAAGCTTAATCTACAAGTAAGCTTCAAACTCAGCACACTCAAATAAACCCTTTTTCAATCATATCCCCAAGGACATGCCAAAAAACTCTGTTGACTTCATCTTCAATTTCTTTCTCTTCAAACCAGAATAAGAAACTATAGCTCTACCACACACAATATCTCCATATAGGAAATCCAGTTACCGCGTCTTCATTCGATCATCAACAATGCAATATGCTTATAGCCACCTGCTTCAAGCACTTCTTCGTGAAATCAAACTCTTCAACCAGAACTTATCAACCTTCCACTGTTTCCCTCAAAACACCATGCAACTGAGGAAAACTTGAGTTTAACTTATTCTTCAATTCCTTCGACTATGTCAAGGACAACATGATCGAACTAAAGACAACCGGTAATATTCACAATCGTTCCTCTTGGTAATTTGAACAATTCTA
This sequence comes from Papaver somniferum, assembly GCF_003573695.1. Lineage (NCBI taxonomy): Eukaryota > Viridiplantae > Streptophyta > Magnoliopsida > Ranunculales > Papaveraceae > Papaver > Papaver somniferum. Next base: position 253,085,705 of record NC_039364.1, read on the forward strand.
AGGATCTTTGACGAATTCAATTTTTGCATCTTTACCTCTTCCAGCGTACAAACCATTCAACTTGTACTTCAAACATGATACTCTTGTTTCCTAGCAACTTGGCTTGCAAAGCAAGCACATTCAAACGGAAAACCGAACTATGTATTCCCAAATAGTCCACAAAAGTCTCAAACAAACGAGGTAAAGACCAAAAAACCAACTAAATACCTTTATCAAACTAGTTAATAAGGTTATGGAAATACTTACCCGAAGCTATGCAAAATACATAGGGTTTATACCTCAAGAAGTATTCCAACGTCAAATCCTTCCTTCATGTAGAGCTTCAACTTCAAAACTGTATCAATCAACAATCAACGAATGTGAAATACTTCAAATATATTCGTTTATGAGTAATTTATGCTTCAAACGGTGCTTGTCAAATCAGAAAATCTACCTCTTCACCTTGATGCAATTCAAACGATCTTGTTTCCATGATTCTTCACATGAGGCTATACAATGATTTTATGAATTCCAAAGTAACTCTAATTTCAAATCGGCATAACTTGATTCTACAACATGCCTATTGATGCATCTTCTTATAGGCTTTTACTTCAATCTCCAAGTATGTCTTCTTCCATAAATCCTCCCACGTTTTCTGACGAAACTGTTACCACTTTGCATCATAGTTCTAAAACTATCACCAATCTTCACCACAAGTTTCCATAACTATCACGATTCTTCTACCACAAATTTCAGTCAAAAAACGTCACCTTGTCTTTGTGTTCTTTTTCAAATTTGACATATTCTTTGATATCTTCACATATTGTTTCTGACCCAATTCAAACGAGCAAACCCTAGATTTCAAGAACCTAAACCTAAGTTCTGATACCAGTTTGTTGTGCCGAGAGGTTCATATCGTTCCTCAAGGCTTCACAGGATCTAGCATCAGAAACGAAAAACTACACAATCAACAGAAGCTAATGCACGTAGAACACACAAGACACGGAGATTTACGTGGTTCGGCAATGTGCCTACGTCCATGGGCAGAAATTCACTTCATATATCAGAGAATAACAATGCACATGACACTCAACACCCCTTCTTCTTCTTCACATTCTCAACTCACCTTCAATTCTCTCAGCCCTAGAGCTATGAGAGGATCTACATCTCTCTAATGAAGAGATTACTTCTTTTCTTTGTGAGGAGATGTCTATAACCTAAGGGTTTAGACAATATTGATGTAGATGATGTAGATACCTATAACCTAAAGGTTATGCCTTTATTTATAGGCTTACAATACTTCAAATAGGAAACCAAGCTTTACTCTAATTTAGGAAATCCAAACTAACTAAGATAGGAAACCCTTGTTTAGATAGAAGTCTAAACACATTCCAAAAATCAGTAAAAACTGATTTAGGAAATCAAACTGATGTTTCCTAAAAATCAAGCCAATATCCAAAAATTCTCCACCTTGGCAAGATTTCCAGGACAACTTCAACTTCAGTATTCTCTGATTTCTCCACCTTGGCATGAAATCTCGACATTCACCTTCCACGCCTTTGTATTCTACTGCCTTCAATCACCCAGAGGTGCCAATCATCTGTAGATGCTTCAATTCCACTAAAGGACTTCAATCACCCATAGGTGCCAACCATCCGAAGATGTTTCACTTCCATAAAAGGACTTCAATACATCACTCGCCCGTAGGTGCCACCAATCCGAAGATGTTTCAAACCCTCATAGAGCTTCAATTCTCCAATCATCTAATGATGCTTTCATACTTCAATCATCCTAAAGATGCTGCACTCCCACAAATGAGCTTCAATTTTTCATTCATCCGAAGACGTTGCACTGGTACAATTTCCAAAATCCTTGTCTAAGGTTCAAATGTGTCAACCGACACCAACACACCAAATGGTGTTTCAAGTTCCTTTTAAGGATGCAATGTGCTTCCACATGTGCTTCGCAAATTCGATCCCATGTTAGGGATGCAACTGTGTCTTAAAAAAAACACCAACATACTAATGCACCTAAAGATGCTGGAAACGTAAGTCATTGATTTAGTTCAAGATGGCCAATCTTAAACATCACCAATTCTTTCGTAACTTTGCTGATTTTTCAACAATTCCAGTTATCTATGATTCCTGACGCGTCTTCAACTTCATAGATTCTCACATGCGCATATTCTTAAAACTTGCAAGATTCAATTCTTTGCACATTTGCTTCAACTTGTAGGAAATCACACTGATGTTTCCTAAAAATCAAGCCAATATCCAACAAAATATAAGCTTGCTACTGGGAAAATTATTCAACAAATCATTTAATCAGTATGAATGCAACCTAGTGCATAACTATGGTTGTTATATTGGATGCAGGAATGCAAGACATTTTCATAAAAAAACAAATGATATACCGTTTACAAAAGAAAGCAAAGTAGATTATCAAATGAAGTTGTATATACTACGTCATTTTCCTATCTTTAATGGGTCATAAACTGGGACTCAGCTTGGCCATCAACCTGATTTACGTCTATATAAGCAAAGTTATCGAATGAATGAATTATATATGGAACTTTCTGCTCCCAACACTGATACTGGTAGTGTTTTCCTCCCTTCATCAGACTAATATGTAGCAGTAAAGTGTAAGAGTTCTTAGTACAGTGAATCAGTACTAAGTTGTCTTGCCCTGAAACTTCTGCTAACCCCAATAACCAAGAAGTTTGAGAGAACATGGTTAGCAGTAGTGACCTGGAAACGACAACTCAGCTAAAAACATATACCAAGAACCCCATTCTGCAATTGGACTTAATCACATCCCAAATCCTACGAACAATGTGAAATCAAAGATGCCAACAAAAACATAAAGAAATTTCGGGCGAGCAATCCCAATACAATTACTCATCAATCCCAATACAATTACTCATCACGTGTGGCTTTCCGTTGCCTCTATAACCTATGGAGTGACGGTGGTTTTGAGCAGCAAAAACAACACCCAATGAAAGGTAACACCAATGAAATCCTAAGCCTCATCTACGCAGTTAATTATTGTGGCCAAGCTCAGAGAAGAAATTGGTTAAAAAAAACGCACTTAAAAAAAACGCACCATCTGTACTGTACCCTCTGTGTGTGTGTATATATACATATCGGATGCGTCAACAAAACTTTCCAAATCAATTCTTGTCAAGGACTCTGCAAGAAAATCAGATTTATTTGCATCATCGACATATCCTTTTACATGCAAAATATGGCTTAGGTGCAACTAAGAAAACTAAATTAAGCCAATTCCAAAGCTATGATTGTATGAGAGTGACCATAAGTTGAACTTACCATCTTGCTACAGGTTCTTCACAAATTTGTTAAAAAAATCCACTTACAAAGACAAACTGATAGAGATATATACTGAAAGAATTAATATTTCGAGGCTTTGAACATCTAATGGACAAACTGACAGGGACAATGTTAAATGGTAAATATTATTGGCCTTATTTAATTGGATTCAGAATCAACTCATGCAGTAGACCAAAGACTGATATCTGGTACTTGTGGTTAATATGCCTCTTTGTACCCTCTTTTACTAACTCCTGGTTCTGGCTTTCGAAGTCCCTGATATGTCAAGCATGTTAATGAAGACTTGACAGTAGTTTAAAATTTTCTGGAATCAAAAACATAAAAGTACACCATAATTTATTTTATTTATTTATTTCTGATCAGTAAATTTAAAGTTTTTATAGATAGAAGTCAAAAGTACATGAAGAATGAGCCCTGACTTTGCACGACCAAAAAAAGAAGGAAGGTCAAGAAGACCACCCAAAACTACGCTACTACGAGCAAAACACAACTACACACAAAACAACTTCCCAAGCCAAAAACGGAGCAACAGACCTGAGTGCCCCAAGCACCAAGGAGAACCAGCCCCCTCAAGGACGGTGGAAAATCACCTCTTTCCACCTGATTACAAAGTGATCCATAGACACGTTTTTGAAGGGACCTTTATCATGCAACCAGTAAGCTACCGTCCACTTGATAGAGTCTATGATCCCCTCTTGAGTCTTGGTGATATTCTGGAAGGCTCGCATATTTGTTTCTTTCCATAAACTCCACATAATAGCTGCCGGAAGGACCTTTAGCACAGTCGCTTTTCGACCAGGAGTCGTCTTAAAGGACCAGGCATTCAACAGAGTTCTAACATCCATCGGAGTCACCCAACAAAGAGACCACTCCTTTAAGTACACCATAATATTAAGATAAATAAATTGAAACTTTCTGATACATTATAACATTCTGAGGTATTATCGTGGTGATGGATCACAGCCATTGCTAGAGAACCAAAAGATCAAGTCAGTGAAAGTTCCTAAAAAAATTCACAATCAACCAAAATAACACAGAAAGGAGTTGCCTTTGTATCTGAAAAAATCACACCTGTATAGTCTAGCAACGGCACTGCATTTATGAGCAAAGTTCTTCATTGCTTTCTCAAGTTCTGTATTACAAAACCCAACATTAGAATCCTAAACATATTTTAGAAAGAAATAGAGAGAGTGAGAGGGGGATCCGTAGGTACCTGGGAGGAGTTTCTCCAAATAAGTGCCAGCCATGGCTATGATCGACAGAACCTGTTGAAACAATCAAAATTAGTCAAATCAGCTTAAACCCGACAAAGGGTTCTTTAATTTCATCAAATCACAACAGTGAATTGCTGCTATGTTTTCACAAACCCTAATCTTAACAACAACAAAAACGAACAACCAGACTAACTTAGACAGATTTAAGCACACTATTGCATTCATGCACAGTCGAAACACAGAAACAAACTAACTAAATGAATCGATTGATAAATAAATTCCTTGAATCTACAATTCAATCAACTAAAACTAAGCATGATTTCCAACTAAAACTAAGAAAGATATCGAAAGAGAACAGGGAAAGGGAAAGCTCAATTCACAGTCAAAACCCTAGAATGGACGGCCTAATTCGTTATTTCAATTAAGAGCCTTTCAATCAAAACCCCCTAAATTCAATTTACAGTCAAAACCCTGGAATTCAACTATGTTGTACCTTAACCGCTACTATCTTCTTCGATCTCCTTGGTAATTTTGATGGTTTTACAGGTCTTTGATCTTCCCGGATGTGAAAAAAAAATAAAGAACGAACAGAGCCGTGAAAAAACAGATGGAGAAAGAAGAGATTCGAGAGTTTCTTTTCGGCCTCGTATTTTAAGTTGCGATCGACGGCCCCGGTCTACTCTCGCGTATCCACAGATCGCGTCCGCAGGATCGATTATGGACGGCCGCGATTTTCCCTTGTTTCCTCCCCGCCCAGCCTTTCCAGGCCACACGATCTTCGATCCTACGAACACGAATGACCTCGAGACGAAGACGACATCTCCTTAATAAAGAAAAAGAGAACTAGGTATCACGCCGGCCGTAGGCCGGCGCTCAACCTCTTGGCAATGTGGGAAAAGTTGTTCTAAGCTTATGTATAAATAAAGTTTACATAAGTTTATATTAATTAAAGATACTAAACAATAATAGGTTGAACGTTAACTGAAAATACCAACACAACTCCCTCAACCTTTTTAGAGTTTCGTTTATTGTTCATTTGTTTGGTCGGTCGATCAGTATTTTTCCGTGCAATTTTAGTCTGTGGTCATAGAAAAACGGTCCCAATATTTAGATGGTCTTATCATATTATAGTGTGTTAGTTAGTCGGGTCACAGTAGCGTGTTTAATTTGTTGGATCATAGTAGCCGGAAGGGGCCGGGGCCTACGGCCCTGGCGGTGGAGAAATGTTAAAGGCAGAAGTAGTGCCCACATTTAAATTAGTGTGTTAGTTAATCCTGTCTATAATAGTCGGGAGCATATTTAATTATTCGGTAGCATATTTAACTAGTTAGTTCCAATATTTAGTTCGTCGTGTCATATTATAGTGTGTTAGTTAGTCGGGTCACAGTAGCGTGTTTAATTAGTTGGATCATAGTAACCGTAGGGGGATGGGGGTGGAGAAAATTTAGAGGCAGACGTAGTGCCCACATTTAAATTAGTGGGTTAGTTGGTCTTGTCAATTATAGTTGGGAGCATATTTAATTAGTCGGTTCCAATTTTTAGGTGGTCGTGTCATGTTATAATATATTAGTGTATTAAAAAAATTAATAAATAATAAATAAATAAATATTATAGTGTATTAGTTAGTCGGGTCACAGTAGCGTGTTTAATTAGTTGGATCATAGTAGTTGGATAGGGTCGGGGCCTACGACCCCGACAGTGGAGAAAATTTAAAGGCAGATATAGTGCCCACATTAAAATTAGTGTGTTAGTGTCGGGAGCATATTTAGTTAGTATGGTCATAGCAGAACAGTCTGAATATTTACTTGGTCGTGTCATAGTATAGTGTGCTAGTTAGTCAGGTCACAATAGCGTGTTTAATTAGTTGGATCATAGTAGCCGGATAGGGCCGGGGCCGTAGGCCCCGGCGATGGAAAAAATTCAAAGAAAGCTATAGTGCCAACGTTAAAATTAGTGTGTTTGTTGGTCCTGTCTATAATAGCCGGAAGCATATTTTGTTAGTCGGGTCATAGTAGAACTGTCCTTATATTTAATTGGTCGTGTGGAGAAATTCAAAGGCAGATATAGTGCCTACGTTAAAATTAGCGTGTTTGTTGGCCCTGTCTATAATAGTCGGGAGCATATTTTGTTAGTCGGGTCATAGTAGAACGGTCCCAATATTTAATTGGTCGTGTCATATTATAGTGTGTTAGATACAATAGCATACCCGAGTTAGTTTCAAACAAAGTAGCACTTAACAATTTAAAGTCAGAAAACCATACCTCATTGGAAGCAATGTTTTCTCCTGTTCAGTTTTAAATAGCACTTGTTCTTTATTTCCACCATCCAAGTCCTGTAGTACTTATGTCTAAATAAATATTATTTCCATGGAGTAGAGATCCCAAAAAGAAATATGTTGATTTTTTTTAATGCAAAAAACCAATATATTAAACCATCATATTACATGACTTCTTAATTATCTTTCTTTCTTCCCTTACTAGTTCAGCTATTTCTATGGGAATATTACTAGCAAAATCAAAGGAAGACTTAAAAGTTCTATCTTTGTTGGCTATTACATGAGCTACATTTTTTGCCATTCTTTTTACATGATTAACACTAAAGGAAGAAAAATCCGATAAAAGCTGCTTTATTTCATCTACATGACTCTGGTTCATCCAGTGAACTACAGAGTTAGCTTTGCTGGTGGAACTAGTAACATTTATACAGTCTGCTTCAAAAAGTAAGTTGCTGAACCGAAGATTGAGTTCTTTGGCCCACAGGATTGCATGTTTCATGGACAAACATTTTGTCTGCTCTGCATCTACTCCTCCATGGTAGTTATTTTCAAATGACTAGTTGGTGGAGGAGTCCACTGCTGTGCTTGCATGTTATATTTACCCTTAAGATATTGTGTTTCTTCTTTGAGACAAAAGTCAACAAGGTTTCTAATCTCATGACAGGCAAACCATGAAATATGTTGATTTATCAATGCATAAAACACACCGAATCAAACAAAACTAAAAACACCATGGTAATCACCAAGAGAATCTCCCATGCCAAACTAAAAACAAAACTAGCAATCTCGAAATCAGATCTCGTTATTTCATATTTATCAGCAATAATGAAGTAGCTTAATATTTAGAAAAAGGGTCCTCGGTTAATCAATGGTTACTTGTCATTACCCTTTAAACACGACTCCCTATTCTAAGACAACAAAAGTTACACAAAAGAGTAAATCTTACCATATCTTATCTGGGACATCCTCTTGAAACACGACTTCCTACCCTTATCAAGATCATATCCAAGTTAGTGGTGCCATTACATCCTCCTCCTTCTCATCACCACCTACATCTTGATAATCTGCAATGAGCCTCTTGACATGTAAGAATTTATCGAACAAAGGTATTAGACCTTTAAAATACTAATTCCTAATTGATAGAAAAACCAATAATGAACCCTCAAAAATAGGATTAAATTACCTTAGAGGTTGTACAACAGCATTAAACAATCCCAACACCGGACCTTGAAGCTTTTCACATACCTGATCGTCTTTATTCCCATGTGCATCTGCAGAAAAGAAAATAGATAGAGCTAATGATCATTAATGTGCACTAAACCAAAACACATTGACCACGACAACATAAAATACAAAGCCAGAATGAAATAAACATGTACCCAAACAGAACAAAATTGTATGAACTACTAAACCACTGTATAAGATGTTCCAAAATTCCAATTTAGTTCTCGGACAACCACAATGTTGTGGAAACTATTCAATGGAAGCATTATTGCTCCTACTGAGATGCAACAAAATGTATGTAAATAAAATAAAAATCGTACAATAATTTTGAACTATATTTACCTTAAAGTAACGGAACGCGAATTCGACAGAAAATATGAAAATGATTATTAGCACAAAGCAGCTGCCACCCTAAAGAAGTTAGATTAAATTCAATTGGGATTTAGTCGACACATTGATCAGCTTTACTTATTAGAAAAAGAAGTACTTGAATTCAATGCATCCAGTATAAGGGTTCACACCTGCATAATCAATAAGAAAATTCTCATGGCTAGATTTTTCAAAGAACCAACTGCAGATGAAAGAAAGCCAAAAAATTCCTTGATTGTCATGTTATAAAAATTTGATGTCCACAATTTAGCCAAGTAATTCAGTTTTAAAATGTAGTACTATTAAAAAAACGCCAAAACAAAGAAGACATGAGCAAAATGAACCATTAACAACCTGTAATGGTGTCGCTGCTATTCCCTTTCCCTTTCCCTGACATTTGCCTTCTTCCTTAGCATAGGCGGTACCTCCAATATGCAAAACGTTTTATTAATTTCACTGCTCACGCAAAGAGTATTGCTGCCATCTAATATCAAATAATCAGAGTCAGTAAACTTGAAGATGATATATAACTCATAACAACATCAACAACCCAAAATTCTACATATATTAGTTAGACAACCATAACATATATTAGAAATACAAACACCACAGCGTTATTGAGATGTACTCCCGTTATAGTTTAATCAGAAGAATCAAAATAAAAGAAACCCCTAAGCATATAGTACTCACCTGAACTCTAAAAAGTCTTCTAAGAGGTTAAAAGAAACACTCGATGCACCATTCTCGAAATCAAGCACCCGGAGATGATGAGCTAAACCAATACATGAAAACTCTTCAATATCAACAGATAGTAAATTATTAAGAAGATTACATGCATTAAGACCATTGGTATTGTTAAGTTGTGATGCCGATTTGAAAAATAAAAGATAATTGTTAAGTTATGATATTGAGCCTCGCGTTTAAGGTTCTAATTCTCCACTGTTCTTACGGTATCGACATACATAAACCCCTACACTTCAAAGATGGCTCCCTTATATAAAATCCTTAGATGCATGCTTATGTTTCCTCCACATTGAGCCAAATATAGAGAACTATCTCTCTTCAAGCCCATCACCTTCAAGCATTCGAACAACATCCGATATCTTTGGTCGTTGCCTTTTGAAATATTTTAGTACATAAGAGAATCCCTTGAAAAATCTCTTCCTGGCTGATTTATTGTTGTCACGTGTGAATTTTGATGATCCAAAGGTTGGCTAAACCAAAATGTCTAACAAAAGATTCACAGTACGCACGCATTAGAATAAAGGCTCATTTTATGTTCGTATTGAACCAATACGAAACTGCATCATGTGAAAACCAAAAGCACAAAGACATGCAAAGGACTATTAGAGTTTTCAATACCCAGACATGCCGGAAAAAGAGGAGATGAATATTTGAGATGGTAAACTTCACATCTTACTAATCAAGCACCCTCCAATTATACACAAAATCAGAATCTTTCTTTACCTTAATCCGACAACCACCAGCACTAATTAAAAAGAAATCCGGAGAAGGACTAATTGATGTCGAAGGATCTTTGATATTTTGTGAAGAAGAATTTCAAAGTTTATTCGATCAACTTGCCATAAAATCCCAAATAACACAGTAATAATTTAATGAATACAATAAAATACATTGAACAAAATAAACAATCAAAGTATCCAGTATTTTCACACCTGCTTGATCAACCTGAGGGCCACAATTTCGAGAAATTCGTGCATCAACCGAGAAATCAATCACAGAGCAATCAGAACAAATCAAGATGGCTTGAATTCTATGAGAACCAAGAGCAGAAACCGAGAGAATTTTCTCAAATCTAAAATTATTAGAAACGAATCACTCACTTAATCTCTATTTCTACACCAAAATTGAAAATAAAAATTCACCACGATTAATTCGAAGAAACCTAATAAGTATACAAAAACTGAACTGGGATAATAACAATGACATGAGAGACGATGACTTCACCTGTGATTTTCTGATTCCTTCCCAGGAGAAAATCGTCTGTTAAAAATCAAAGCTTTGCTTCTGTTGTAAACATAATAACCAGTTTATGTTCGATTGCCGTTGTAAACATAATAACCAGTTTATGTTCGATTGCCTCAATTGTTGTTGATGGTGGTGTTGGGGTTCTGCCTGATTGATTCTCCTCATATTATGCTGGTGAGGTTAAGGAGAAAAAGAAAGAACAAGATCCCGTGTTTTAAAAAAAATCGGACGGCCCCGAATTACTCCCGAGGACCTGGACGGACACGATATATCCCTCGCCCACGATATATCCTGGCCCCAGGATCGCCCGATCCGACGGCGAATATGTCTCACGTATTTCTTTTTTTTCTCCCCCAGCAGCCTTTCCAGGCCACAGGATCGCCCGATCCTACTATCACGAATGACCCCAATCATAACCACCATTTTTTCTTAATAAAGAGACTAGGTATCACGCCGGCCTGAGACCGGCGCTCAACCTCTTGTCGATTTTCAAAAAGTTGCCCTAGGCTTATATAGCTAAAGATATTATATAATCCAAAGAAAAAGATATAATATGGAGATTTACTTAATTATTCAGAATCTAAATTTTATATTAATTAAAGATTTAATACCTAAGTAATAATAGAATTGAACATTAACCGAAAATACTAAGACAAATCCTTCAACTCTTTTAGAGTTTTGTTTATTGTTCATTTGTTTAATAAATCATAACAAAACATCCTGGAAGACGACATTAGTTGCCTTTAAATTGTTTGACGTATCTTCGGGTAGCACAGTTATTCGTCTTGCAGCGGTGCACCTTGAAAAAGCAACGTAGAGTTGGCCGTGACAAAACACAGTGTCTTCAAGTCAATGCCAACGTGTTGCGCCGACTGTCCTTGAGATTTGTTGATCGTCATCGCATACGCCAACCGAATTGGAAACTGCCGTCTCAGCATATTTATGTTCAACTATGAAATATTGGGATGGAATCCTAGGCAACATCACTTTTTCTCCGATCTTGCTCTTCTTTCCCGTCAGGATTTTTGCTTGTATAAGATACTTCCCGCAGTGCGTCACCAACAACCTTGTCCCATTGAAAAGTCCTTCAGAGGGAGCGAGATTTCTCATCAAAATTATAGGACATCCAACTTTGAGTTGCAGTTTGAATAAAGGCATTCCTGGAGGGTTTAGATTTTGCAGAAATTCATTGCTTATTGGAGGTATCCTACCACTTTCGTCGGGAGTCAACTTATCAGCTGCTAGATATGTGTGTGTATCTCCGTCCAAAAAATTAAGTGCCTTGGCATTGATCTCATTAACATCATCATTGCGTGCCGTGAGAATCATTCTGTTAGTTAGTTCCTCCTCTGAAACTTGTTCGTAACACTCTTCATCCCCTCTCCAGATTTGTGTTTTTTTGAGGCAGGGATAGAGCTTTGTTATTAGCTCTCTTCTGTTTTTACATACGTTCACGGCCGATGGCACATCAACTTTGTCAACTGGTTCAGAACCGACCTGCAAAACGTAAAATAAGATAAAAAGTTCAATCATTTGTGTTAATATAAGCTAATTTCCAACTATAATCTATCATGGTTACCTGAGGTATTATCACCAATTAACCGAATCTAAGATGTATAGAGAGACATCAAAGATAATTACCTTGAGTAGGAAATCCGCGTACGCTCGATTTTCTGGTTCTTGCAAATCCAGCCGCATATTCTTGGTGAGTGTCAAAACCTTTATGTTATCTCATAAATAAGATCTCCGGATGCACACCCCCACTATTTCTGCCCGGTCTCCATTCGGTATCACTAGCAAAGTCTGCCTGAAGTCTCCTCCCATGACGACAGTCACACCTCCGAAGTCATCTTTCTTATTTTCATGAATATCCTGGAGCAACCTGTTCACAGCCTCGATACAATGTCTATGCTGCATCGGCACCTCATCCCATATAATCAAAGTCGCATGTTTTATAAATTCAGCTTCTTCCTTTTGTTTAGCTATTGAACAAATGCTGGTGCTTGTTATATCTATGGGAATTCTGAATATTGAATGTGCAGTACGGCCTCCCTCCAAAATCAAGGAAGCTATTCCTGGTATATGTAAATAAATGTAATTTAGTAATCAAAATTAGATAAATATAAGAAATGATTTATAAATATAGAATATTAAGCAATGGGATATATTTACCGGACGACGCAACAGTCAAAACAATATCTCCCTTCAGACGGCAGCTCGCAGCAATGGCGTCGTAGACAAATGTCTTTCCTGTCCCTGCACTACCATTCAGAAAGAATTTAGACCCGTCTTTTCGCTCCACGGAATATGTCACTACCTTGAAAGCCGTGAGCTGCTCCTCATTCAAGTTTGCGATATTCTTCTCAAGCTGATCCTTATCTATTTATGTCCATTTGCATATGCTCGCGTATGTAACGGTTTCCATAAAGATTATCCCAATCAATCTTAGACTTAGGCATCGAGCAGAAATGCACCATATCCTTCTCTCCCTCACGCAACAATTTATCAATCAGGTAAAGTCCGTATTCTTCAATCTCCTCATCCGTTGGTTCTAGGATGCCATACTTTCTTTTAACAACGTGCTGTAAATCATCGCATATATTAATCTTGAATTCTTTCCATAACAATTCTGGTCCAGCTGGATTTCCATCTGACAGGATTATCTTGAAGAGGTTTCTCATATGGATTTCTGTCTGAACAGTTGCTGCTTCCCTCAGGCAATTTACAAATTCACCGTCGCTCTCTAATAACCCAAGCTCAACGCATGCTTTTTTGTAGGTTGGATGTAACACGCCATTAACAATCCTCAGATGTTCGAACGACCTGGCGCCCGCCACAACAGTCAATAGCAATCTCAAGTAGAACAATTCACATGCGTTCGGAGAGACAAGGTACATCCTAGCTATCACAAATTGTTTTTGCCTGACTTCCCATCTAGATTTATCTGCTTTCCACACCATATGTTGCGGAAATTCTTGATACGCGTATGCAGGGGCATCGGGATTTTCATAATAGTACTCAAAGTATGCCATCAGTTTAGATTTATAATTCTCAGCTGTTTGTGTAACTCCTTCAGTCGATGCTTCGGATTCATATACAATTCTCTGCATACCTTTAAGGTGTATTGCCAACCTTTCCATGTGTGGCATTTTCTTATGCATACGGTACCCAAACAGATGCCAAACAACTTCTGGAGGACCTATGTACCTTGCATCAATGTATATATGTATCTCATCTGCCGATCCAACTACAAATGTTGTTTTGTCATACCCCTTGTATATGTACTTGTTGATGTACTTAACCGCCCTTATCCCAACACATACCTCGACGTTTATATGGCAATTAAACATCCGCAGCAGATGCGGGTTGTAAGGTACAACGTCAATATTTGTTGTCTTACGTCCACCGCGAACAACCACCTCAACACCGTTATTCCTGCGACGATAAACCGGATACCCACCTCCGTCCAAGCAAGTCGTATCGTTATAGCTCTTTGGATAATGTTTGGTGCATTTTCCTTTTTTCATGCAAGGAGATTCTTTATTTCTATCACCGCAGGGTCCGTGGACCATGCATTTTCTAACCGTATCAAACAGGACTGGGTCACTCTGCTCGTCGGGAAATTCAGCAGACACGTATCTATCTACCTGGTCAACTGTACGTATTTTCCGCGACTTCTCAAGATATATAAGTAAATGCATATGAGGCAATCCACGTTTCTGAAACTCAATGGTATACACGTACCCGACCACATCCCCAAACACCTTCTTTTCGACTATCTCATCCAGCAACGCCTTTCTTTTCATCTCAAATACTCGCGCAACTAAATCTGGACGGTGAGATGCAGTCTGGTGAGGATAAAGTGCTTCTTTTATCTCTGTCCAGTTTGGATTCGCCGTCATGGTAAGAAAGATATCTGGATGATGATTATAGCGCGTTATTTCCATAGAGTCCTGATAGATCTCATGCATCTGCCTTGGTCCTCCGACATGCGTAGACGGAAAAACACACGGTGTACCCCCTGATCCGGTGATATCACATCCTCCTTCATCTTGATTATCGAACTGTAACTATCCGCACGCAGCTTATCCTGGTTGAACCTTATCCAGCCTAAATGGTTCTGTTCCGTCGAAGCCCAAGCATCCACCACGAATTCCTGGAAAAGTTTACACCCCCTAAGAATAGTCGAGTACTCCAGAACTCGAGGATATAGATAATAACTATAAAAATCCATAAGGGATAGACTTTTATCGCTAAAATCTTTTATGCTTTCCTCCCAGAGAGTTAATTCGCAGTTCCAACCCATCTCACCATATGGAAAGAACAACACATAATGCAGCGGCAGATAAAGAGGATGGCATTCAGTTATCCTGGTCCAACTGTGCCCCTCTTTTAGGTGTAATATAATATCGCGAGTCCTTTGTATTTCATTCCCCTTTTCAGGTACGATAACCGACACTTCATCCACAACCGGGGCGTTGTACCTTCGCTGGTCGGATTCTGAATTAAAATGCAAAGATACCTCTACCTTTTTACCGGGTTCATCTGGTACGCTCTCCAGTATCTCTTTCGCCTGAACGTACTTGGGTTGTCTATTGTTAGCTCTCAACGTATCTTGTATAATACGCAACACTTCACGTTCTAATTTGGAGTTATTGTGTTCTCGTATATCCAGCGCTTTCTCTGGATCGTAAAAGAATAGTTGTGAATAGCTTGCCTTATTCTCCTCCACAGGTACCAAACAACTGCTATAATGTCGCAGCTCTCCATGTATTGAAATTTTTTTAGGACCACCTCCCTTCTTAGCTCTATTGTCGTACTGGCACCCAAGACTCGTAAAGGCGTTGGCGGAATTATATCTCCTTAAATTTTTCCTGAACATCTTTGAACTACTATCATCCCATTCGAACAATTCCCTTATTGCCTGAGGAGGCTCACGAAGATCCGGCAACCTAACTTTTCCCTCGCGGCAGCATCTAGTAAAAACAGGATTTTTCAAAGAGGAATCGCTCTTTCGCTCGTCGATCCAGTGCAAAGCGCCGCACCATTTACACTTATGTTCCATCTTCCCCAGATAATGCCGGCCGAACTCATACAACCCTGTGCATCTTTTTGTAGCTCTTTTTGCAGAGGCTGAAAGCACCGGAGTTTGTTTCAGAAGTTCGTCATCATCTGATGCGTAGTAATCACTATAATCTTCAGACGACGAATCCTGAGGCGGAATAGACCTGTTCAAAAATATCCACATCAAAAAGAGTTACATATCTGTAAAAGTTTCAAAAGTTAATTTGAGCCATAAAATTAATGCAAGAGTTAGTATAATTACATATCATGGTCGTTTTCATGGGAGTCCTTCTTTTTTGAATCCACGTGCATACTCATAGCCTCATCTTCCATACCCCACTGTGATAAGAAATTAATTGTGGAAATCAATAATCACGATTAAAATTGCACAAATAAAAATATAAACTAAGTCAAATTAGAACATCAAAATAACAAATCTTCAGCTATATCATTTATTTACCTGGTCACCACACGCAACATCACTACCCATATACCGTGCATGACACGTCGCTTCATCACCCTCATATTGACCACCGAATGGATCCTCCACAACTTTTCTCACCCTAGTACGCTTACAAAGCTGTTACGACAATAATCCATATTAATGAATGCTCTGTATATTATAATAAAATGACGTATTTTGAAAGAAATCTCACCATATTATTCTTTTTCGGTGTATTCCACCAATAGAAACGTCATTTTGTTGTCCCATCACAACTTGTTCCTTGATTTGTCCACGTCTCAAAAGTATATTATACTTTTCCTCCTTAGTCAAAGAAGCATGCTGCAATTTTATTTTATTTTAAAAAGAGTGATCAAACAGAACAATCGATGTTAAATCAGAAAATATATCAATTAAGAACTCACCAATGTTTCTGGCTGCACACGCACGTGTGCCTTGGGGACCAAATCCAATTTTGGAATTGTGACAGCATCACTGCAAGCAGCCATTCTATCCATATCCGCCTGCATATCTCGCCCACCGCGCTTTCTGGGCTGCAGATCGTGTCTGAAAATTCAAAAGAAAAAATACCGAAGCTAAGATAAAGTGAAGTACAGCGTTTTTTTACATTTGAATCAACACATATAATATCCTTACAGAGGAAACTTGTCTAGTGCTTTTAACTTTCGGCACTGGTTCCTTTTTGGATGCTCTCTCTGCCTTTCTATTTTCATTATACTTCTTATATTTCCTAGCCTGAATATCAGAAAAATGAGTAAATTAAAAGCGGAAAAAAACTAAGCCCACACAAACAAAAATATCAATCCATACCTTACTTTCCCCGAGTATATATTGTGTGCAAGGTTGTTGATTATAAAGCTGGAAAACAAAGAAATGTATTTACTTAAGCATATGTGTACGCATATACATAAAATTCGGACACAATAATTAGCCAAATAAACTGAAACTACATTGACAGATTCACTGTTACCTGAGTTTGTCTTTGCCTCTCATCCAGTACACGCTGTCTATATCCTTTATCTTCTAATACAACGCCTTGTGTTTGCTGACGCATTAATTCATTAATTGTTCTCTACTATGAGGTTCCTCTCCCAAATTAACTTTTCCACCACAACAAGCCGATGCCTAAAATATAGAAAAAATATATATATTATAACACAACCATTACTCATAATGCAACCACTCAATTTTGGTTTCGACAGTGTAACCATTCTCAAAGTCTCTATAATAAATAAATAACGTACTAACCTGAGCATCAAATGCACTGTTGACATTCTCACCCTCTTGTTGTTGTATTGCTTTCCCAGACCCTTCACTGCGAATGTTTAATAATTCTTGACGATATTTTTTACGCTCTTGTTCCTTATCGTTCAAACGACGCTTGCATTGACCCTCCATTCTACGAAGCTGAAAACCGCAGACAAAATATAATCAAACTTTTAAACACAAACCCATACACACACATTAATTAAAAGAATTAAACCTCACCTTTTTCCTTTCTTCTATGAACTGATTTTCAGGCCGTGCATTGAACTGTAAAAACAAAACAATCTAGTAAAAGACCATAACTTAACAGAAATTCAAGTTGGCTGGTTTGAACACACTATTGGCAACTTAGTAGCGTGACTTGTTATTTAGGGTAGTGTTTCAGCAATTAACTTAACAGTTGAATTTTATGGGGTTGGTTAACGTTGAGTTGGCTTGCATCCATTTTAAAACAGGTAAGACCGGGGTAGCGTATCTCTATTCACCAACCCCTGCTTATTTCGTTGGAGAGACCACCCTTGAAATTTCTCAGCAGAGCGCCTAATAAGTTTGTTCTCAACGTTAACCAACCCCATAAAATTCAACTGTTAAGATAATTGCTGAAACACTCCAAATAATAGAGTAGTAGCATAGTGTTCCAGTTAATCAATGGGGTGACTTGTTATTTAGAATTGCCTTTCAGCGATTAACTTAGCAATTGACTTTACAAATAATCAAACACGTTAATGCTTATCAAAAAAAAAAAATCGACAATAATAATATTGCTCCTCACCTGCTCTTGCGCTAACCGTGCTTTTAAAACACGCTCGTTGTATTCCCCCTGTTCTCTTTCCCGCCTAATATCCTCCTCTGCTCTAGCCTGCAATGAGTAAGTTTATAAAAAATTAACATTACAGTAATCTCAATACAAATCAAATCTCCCTTGAATATTAATGACAACAATTCTATATTTATAATGTACCTGTCGTTCAATTTCAAGTTGTTGTTCATAATTCAACCTTGCTTCGTGCTCCAGCTGCTCCTGTTTTTCCCTGTCACTCTGCTTTTCCTTCTCCCTCCTTAACCTCTGGGCCACAGACCTTGCCTGCAATACGCATAAGATGCAAATTAATCAAATTCATTGTTATGACATACGATTAAAACAATCATACAGACTTTGCCTGCGATACACATAAGATTTAAATTATATTTCGGAACTTACATTAATGGTTTGTTGTCCATCCTCGCCAGCATGCGATGATTTTTTCTTCTGCCTCTTTGAAGAACTGATACATAAATATATTCATTAAACGCACTGATCAATAAAAATGTTAGAATTCAATGCTACATAATCAAAGACTAACCTCATGGTGTTTCAAATCAGTTCTTTACTAATTCAAATACTCTTGTGATGTTGTAAGAATTTCTGTTAAGCACTTTTATATAGACGCAGATCAACTTATATTAGGAAACCTAGTTATGTCTGTACTTTGGAAATATCCAAGTTTAGGAAACTGAATTCTATTAGAGTTTTTTTTCTTAAGATTTCCTATTGTTTTGTCTACACAATATAGGAAACTGAATTCTATTTGATTTGTTTCAATGGGTATTTCAGGTTTAGGAAACTGAATTCTGCAATGGAAACAAAAAAACGCATTAGTTTTATTGGTAAGCTAAAAACGATGTGCATGAACAACGAAATAACCTAACATCTTTAATATTCTTCTATTTCATATGGCAATGGTGTAAGGCAGTAATCGTCAGCATCTTCTCTTTTCGAAGGTAGTTATTGGGTTATTTCTAATCTAGCAAAATTAACATCACGCCCAACTTGCTCAAAGCTGATCGTGACGATGTTATGTTTCTATAGACAACAGAGGGTAGATGTTTTATTTGGTGCCAAGATTGTTCACATGTTTTCATGTTCTTTCTTGATGTCTCTAAATTCTACGTTGGTTATTGCAGACAACTTGATAAGGAATGCTAGCTTCTTAATTAAACAAAAAAGAAATATGGAGATGGCTAATGTTCTCATCTTTACGTTATTGTAGTTGCAGGAAATCCTACACTACACCCCTCATAAGATTTCATTAACATTTAACTCATTTTTGGATTAACAATCTTAATTTTATTGATGAATCTTTGAACAATCTTATAAGAAAAGATAAAGGAATCAAGAATAACCACTGTCTAGATTTTCTCTCTCATATTTACTTGCTTCTCACTCAAAAAAGATCTCTCTCCCTTTTCTCTCTCCTAATGAAGAACATCGCGAAGATAGAGAAATGACTGATGATCGTTACGTTCCACAAAATGAAACTTTTGATGATAGGCAAAATGATAGAAATCAAGAGAATGGACAACGTCAGGGACGAAATAATCAAGATGGCGAAGGGAATCGAGAGGAAGGAAGGAGAATTTTACATAAGAGAGAAGCTCAAAGAAATCAACAAACGATTGAAGAAGAAATTGAAAGACACTATGCTGAACAAGCACATTTAACTCGCGAGCGTGAAAGATTGAGAGCGGAAATGGAAGAACAAGAGATACAGGAAGCGATTCGCCAGAATAATCAAGACAATCGAGAAAAAAGGCGTACACAAAACCAGAATAACGGTAATCTCAATGAAGAGTACAGAGGAGGGCTGAAAGACAACTAATGGAATTGATAAGAAATGAACAAAATCATGGAGGGGAAAATGAGAGACATCATTATATGCGCATTCAAGATAGACATGAGGAAGAGAATCGCAGGAGAAGACGAGATGAGAATGATGAAGAAGAAATGCAAAATTTCGCGAGAGAAGAAAGACATGAACGCAGAAGAAGGGAGGCGAAATTAAAAAGACCAATGGATCCAAATTTAGGCGTAAATGAACAAATCTTAAAAGAATTGGAAGAAATGAGAGGAATGCTAAATAATAGAGGAGAAGTAGGCAGAAGATAATTAAATGAAGCTATATAAGAAGTTGCGAAAACTCCATTTACAAGAGAAGTACAACTAGGAGGAATACCTCCGAAATTCAATTTGCCCGCATTAACCAACATCTTTGATGGAACAACTTGTGCAATTCAACACATCAAAGCCTATGTGAGATGCATGTTACAGTGGGAAAATCATGATGTCGTATTGTGCAAGTATTTTGCATCCAATCTAACAGGAGAGGCGTTAAAATGGTTCGAAGGTCTACCAAAAAAATACAATAACATCTTTCAATCATTTGCAGACCACATTCTTGAGGGCATATATAAGTAACAATTCTTCGCGACCTGGTATTGAAGATGTGTTTGGATTAAAACAAAGGATTGACGAAAGTCTGAAGCATCTGACCAAAAGGTAGAGGACTATGTGTAGTGAGATGGCTGGCCGTGTGGATGAGAGATATCTTATCTTGTCATTTATCAATGCTATGTTCGCAACCAATCTATTATAAGTCCAAATTTTCAGAGTCAAGAACACCATCACAATGACCGAACTGCGAGAACTTCAGGAAGAGTATATTGCTCTAGAGGAAAGGCAAAATGAGATGGAATCATACCCAGTTGCGAATACCAGTTCACAAGCAGCGAAATCAAGCTTATTACCCAAACTAATAAACACAGTGGCGAGCACTTCGCAAGGACAACAAGAAAAGGTGACGGGCAACAATCAACCGAAACTGGTGGCTATGGGAAGCCGAGATCAAGAGGAGTATGAAAGAGAAAAAAATTTCTACAGTCGTGGTGGAAATAACAAGATTCAAAGACTTGATCAGCCGCGAGAAACTTATGGAGGTCAGAGGCAAAACTATCATAGAGGACAGGGAAGCCACAAGATAATGCGGGAGGAGATCAAGATGCCACCTCTAAATGCAAGCGTGGAGAAAATATGGGAAGCTATAATTTTGATGGAGAATATACCGACACCATGGAACATGGGAACTGAACCACCTCCAAGCAACAGAAGTCATGAGTTATATTCTTATCATCATTTCCATGGACATACTATAAATGATTGCAGAAATATAAAGAGAATTATTCTGAGAATGATAGATCAAGGAAAGCTAAACCACTTTCTGGTAGGGCATCCACAATCTCAACCATTGCCGCCACCACCACTAGAGCATCACAGAGTAAACACGGTAAAAGAAAAGGAAACATTCTTCGTAAAAGTTGGTGCAAAAGCAAAGAATCTATTTTGTCACTCTATCGTACATTCATACAAGACAATTGAAGATTTTCATGACAATGTTTTGAGTAGCGCGTTCGCAAGAGACAATGATGGAAGAGAAATTATGAATATTGCGAAAATCTCGCCGCTAGAGGAATGACAGAAACAAACTATTTCTTTTAACGCAGAAGAAGTCCCTGAAGGTGGAGAAGTACATGACAATCCATTAGTGGTAAAATTAGAAATTAATCCAAAACCGAAAGAAGATGAAGATGATGAAGCTGAAGACTCATGGGCAATTAATAGGATTCTAATCGATACCGGAAGCTATGTGAACATCTTATTCTATCATACTTATAAAACCATGGGAGGGAGATATGATGGTCTTATACTATCAACATATAAGATATATGGTTTTAATGGTACTGCCAACAAGCCTAAAGAGGAGGTTACTATGCGAATTCCATTGAAGGGAATATCTTCTGAAATCCTGTTCTGTGTTGTTGACGTAGAGTCACCCTACAATGCATTAATTGGTCGACCTTGGCTACATGGGATTCTAGGTGTAGCTTCAACTTTCCACCAGTGCATCAAATTCCTCACCCCAGCGGTGTAGGAATCATAAAAGGAGATTGGGTTGAAGGAAAGAAATGTTACGAAACTGAGGTAGAATCCTGCGAAGGAAGAGAAAACAAGAAGGAAAGTTGGCGACGCAAAAACAAAGAGACACAAAGAAGTGAGAGATTGATGGTGGATGCAATCGAACGAAAAGAAGAAGAAATGTTGCGAAACTAATGCTAGCTCAGAATAAGAAATGGTGAACATACCACTACCAAGGAAGCAGTAACAGAAAATAAGATGTGTATGAATGGTTGATTTGTTGCGAAAATTTTCAAAAAGTACATTTTACTGAATGATAAAAAAGAGATTGAGAAGTGCAAATACGATGCGATGATGTGCGAGAATCTCGCAGAGATAATGAATTCTACAAAAGACAATCAGAGAACAATGATAAAAGAGAAAGGGGCGAACCTTTATGGCGTACACCTTAGTTCGCGAATACAATTTCGCAAAAGGCAAATGTAAGACCTAAAGTACGTCATATAAGGGGGTACCTGTTGCATGGGTCAGGGAAAGGCTACACCGCCATCGGAACCTGAGTCATGGAGATTTGGGGTCAATAAAGCTCATCCGGGAGAGGCACCTTGGATTCTCAGCTTAAGCATATGACTTAGGTTGGGCGACTAAGGTAATAAGGACTCTCCCAAGGAGTGCAGAATATGACCAAGGCACCGAGGTACACGGTTGAGTCAAGAGTGTCAGGGGCGTCTGGAGCGTACCTTTCCATTCTTGACAAGTCTTGGCTTATACTACACTCGACCCGAAGAAAACCCCACTTAGGGTCCAGTCTCGTAACCATAAAACCTATAGGGAAAAGGGATAAGAGGCTGCGAAAACAACTGGTTGTTGTTAAGACCGGATGGGAGGAGCCAACCTTGTATGGTAGAGGTACGCCTCCTTGAAGGGGCAACCAGGGGGGAGATAAGGGCGGCACCCTCCATTAGGGAGCTGATAAGTGCCTTAAGACGCAAATGTCATGAGGCTTTTTACTCGGAAGGGTATTAAGGCTTGTCATATTTGTGCGACAATCCTGAAGAGGCAATAATACTAAAGAGAAAGATAAGACGGGATCAATGGGTTTTCGCATGAAAGTGCGAAGACGTCCTGCGATTTCGTCGCAAGACGGCAATGTCATGGGACTTTATTTTTCGCAAGAAAATTTAGGCCTGTCATATTGTCGCAACTATCCTGGAGAGGCAATAATACAAAGAAAAAAGTTAAGGCAAGATCAATGGGTTTTTGCATGAAAGTGCAAGGACGTCCTGCGATTTTGTCGCAATGACAAGAGGTGGCATAATAAGACCTTTAACTAGGAAGGCAAAATAAGACCACACAGGAATGAGATTTTGAAAAGAATCAAAATTCATTTCGCATATGATTGCGAAATTATACATAAACAACTGCGAAATCGAGGCACAAAATAAGAAAAATCTGCAAAATCTCTCATTTGGATACAAATAACAGAGGCAAGTATGGGAATGAATGAAATTAGAAAATGTTATTTGTCTCCACATGATAGATTTACGCAAAAATTCAAAAATTAATGATTATGTTGATTAACCATATTGCAAGGAAGAATTGTTTTAATGAATGCAGGTCGAAATGAAAGAAACTCATATATTAAGGAATATGGGGAACCAAAAGAATTCGCAAATATACAAAAAGAAGGAATAAATGTACGAGTATTACAGAAGATCAAAGAAAAAAACAAAGACTACTTCTTAGTTGATCCTTCATCATCTTCATCAGACTTGTTCTTTTTTTCATCTGCATCAGAACCTTTATCTCCATCAGAACCTTCACCACCATCAGATTCTTCATCATCAGCTTCGCTATCAGAGATGGTCAGACTAGGAATGTTCCTTGGGATCTCCTCCAAGAGACAAGGATAATCAGAGTGAGGGATACTATGGTCATCACAAACCATTTGAATAGTTTGATTGCGAAAGTGCAGAGTGTCGTTCTTAAAATTCGCAACAGTGATCTTGATTTGATTCTTTAATCTTGTCGTTGCGAGAAGAAAGATTCTTTGCGAGTTCCTCTTTTTCATCTTCAAGTTCCTCAACTCTTTGGCGATATCTACTTTCAGATTCTGCGAAGTATATAGCAATTAGTCAGTAACTTGATAAAAACTCGTGAAAGACCAAAGATTAATAAAGGAAAACAATTAATGACCTTCTCTCTCAGAAATCATATCTCTAATCAAGGCTGTATGCTCAACTTGGAGACTAACATTTACACCTAAATCTTTTCTGGCGTTATCCAAGATTGTCGCGGCCCAAACGAACTCATCATCACTATTTATGAGAAGACAAGAACGAATTTGGTTTTCTCTCTCGCTAAGCACAACATTTCGACGATTGGCTTCATCTCGTTCAAGTTGAACCTCAAGAAGAGTCTCTTGGAATTTCGCCAAAGCCTTAACACCTTGATCAGAGATACGATCTTTATCATCTATAAGTTTGCTAATCTTGGTTCGCTAAAGCCTTAACACCTTGATCTTCTCTTTAGAATTGAGATAAAAACGTTTAAATTGGTTGGCTAAACCTAAACTAGATCTATGATCAATCTCTAAGAGGCGAAATTTGGATTTAAGTTCATTCAAAGGCAGAGATGAAATTTTATCATTAGAGAAACTATTCAAAGATTTATTAAGATGTTCAAGAAGAGTGTCATTATCTAGGGAATCGGGAAATGAACGAAGAAGAATGGCTTCATCAGAAAGACCATAAATGTCTGCAAAAAGGATTAATCAAATAAGATAAGACAATAGGATGAATGAATGAAAGGAAAGGAGAAAAATTGCATACCATAGAGCTGATCATTAGCTTTTTGAAGAGTAGAAATTTTGTTCCTTTGTGAAGAAGTGTCGGTTTCCAGTTGTTTGTTCTTCTCGCGAAAACTTTAACTTCAGCTTCTAATTGTTCGTTCTTCTCACGAAAACCTTTAGCTTCAGTTTCCAGTTCTTCATTCTTCGTACGAAATTGAAGATTCTTCTTTTCAAGAATTTCGCGTCTCCTCTCCAAATCTGAGGCAACAGCGAAAGAAGCTATTCCAGCCTGCGAAGAAAATACAAAAAATAATTAAAATAAAAAGAAATTTTGAGTCACAATAATGAAAAAGTAAAAAGACGAAAGCATATCAAACTATCGAGGGAATTTAGGAAGCTGTGAGTCACTGATCTGGAGACTCCACGAAGAGAACTATCACCATCCAACAAAGGAGTATCGCAAATAGTTGCGAGAGCTTTGCATATACTGGCGATGCAATTATCTCCCATCCCTTGCCAAGAATCAGAGAAGATACCAGATAACTGTGCCATAGAGGATTCAGGTGGAGAATCTTTATTCGCAGCAGAGTCGTCATCATCATCTTTATTGTCTTTATCATCTTCAGAACCATCAGGGAAATGAACATCTGAAGGAGGAGGAGAATTCCCTCTCTTTCTTTTATTTGAAGAGGATGTAGATGATTTTCCTTTGCGAAGAATATCTTTACTCTTATCACCAGCCGTCGCAGCCTTGATGGATTCTTCTACTTCAGCAATAACCTTCACACACAAATGAAGATAAGAAACAGAGGCAACAATATATTGTTTAAAATCATAAAAGAATATTTCTTACTTCATCTGTGTATGAGCGAAGAGCTAGCAAGGTATTGACTTTGCCAGTCCTGCGGTAGCTATCTTTCAGTTTCTGGATATGTAGAATGTCGCAAGAATCAGCGAACAAAAGAGTAAAGATAAATAAAAAAACATAAAGTGGGCGAAATTAGAAGAAATATACCTCTTTCACTTTATCAGGCCAAGAGAATACCCAGGGTCGATAAGCGGTGAGATTCGCAGGAATGACATTAGAACCAACAATATAGGGTCCTTTCAGCATCAAGGGGAAGACGCACCATTTATCATCTTTGGATTGGCGAGGGGTTTTATTTATTCCAGAATGCCAATCAATGTCATGCATGAGCATTTTATCTTCAGCAATAACATCCTTCCTTTACAAGCGAATACCCCAGCGAGTATTCTCTTTCTTCATGGATATTAATTCATAATTTTCGAAGAAATTCGCTATTGTATACTTCTCAGCGACTATCTCTAGATCTACGAATTTAGGATCCCTAAGTTCTTTGGAATAAAGAGATCCTTTACCAGCACCACAGTTAGCGAACTCCAGCATCAGACGGATGCAATCCCCACTCAATTGGAAGATAGCTCGCGAAAATCCCGAGCGAGCGAGAATCTCATAGAACAGGGGAATATCTGGGTCATAAATAGGAATGGGGAGACCTGCGAGAATTTGTCCCAGCGAAACTATGATTGATTGATCATCACAATGTTGATCAGAGAAAAGTTTGATAGAAAGAATTGATTTGGCACTTTCACCAGGAATGGTAGAAAGTGTGAAACCTTTCTCGGCAAGATCTTTTTGAACTTCCTTTAAGGTTTTCTCATGTTTTTGACCACTTGGAGGCATATCTGAATATAGAGTATGGGAATGGACGAAGAATTAAGAAGATTGAAGAAGGAAGATAGAAGAAAAATTACAGCAGAGGAATTTACGGAGAAAATGATGAAGTTGCAGAGAAGATGAAAAAGAGAGTAAAAAAGAAGAAAAGGGAGAGTAAGAAGAGTATATATAGAGGAGATTTTTCGAGAAGATAAACACAATTAATGCGAAAAGACGTGAGCGGTTGAAAAACAGCGGTTACAGAAGACGTGTCAAGAAACATATGGGAGAAAGGATACGTGTGATAAATGCAGAATATGAAGTGATGGATGGCTGCGGCATTTCTCACATCGCTCTCTACTTCGCAGAGAAGATATGAGAAGAGGCAAGATGTAGGATCAGAATCTCGCAGCAATAATGCCTCAGCGAAATTATTAACAACACAACACGACAGTGTCGCAGAACAACTTCAGAAACGACATAGTAAACGACATCAACCAAATCATGAGAAAAGTGTGACGGTCCTGCGAAAATAAGGAAGTTTTGCGAGATTGATATTTATAAGGTTGCGATAATGTCGCAAGTCATATCCGAAAATAAAGGACAAATTAGCTGTCATCCACTATGTAATTCCCTATAAATAGTCGTTCAGTTGTAAAGGAAGGAGAGAGATCTTTTTTGAGTGAGAAGCAAGTAAATAGGAGAGAGAAAATTTAGAGCAGTGGTTATTCTTGATTCCTTTATCTTTTCTTGTAAGATTGTTCAAAGATTCATCAATAAAATTAGGATTGTTAATCCAAAAATGAGTTGAATGTTAATGAAATCTTGTGAGGGGTGTAGTGTAGGATTTCCTGCAACTACAAGTAATTTCCACAATCATAATATAGAAAAACGTATCAAATATAATACCAGTAAATATTTATTACTCATTGCTTGATTGAATAGCTTATTCATGGTATATGATTTAGATTGATCGATAAGTTTTGCCAATTAGACATATTAAAATTGAAGTTACTATATCAGTTAGCAAATTACAGGGAAGGTAAATATTGAATACACTATAATTTAGGAGACAAATAAATATACTTCCTTTTTTAGATTTAAATTAAATTAAAACATAATAAAAATCTAATTTAATGAAATGAGATAACCTTTTGTTAAAATGGACCAATCGCATTAATTTGTTACGTGCACACTCGTTAAAGAAGTGTGCACAAAATTGGAGTTTGTTTTGTTTTGTTTTATTTTGTTTTGATTCTGATGGATTTTCTTTTATTCTCCCTGATTTTTTGTTTTATTCTCTTTGATAATTTTGTTAATTTTGTGAGAAAAAAGAGGGTTTGCTCTCGTTTGAGAGATTGGGTTTTGGGGCAAAATTAGAGGAGAGAGAAAAAAATGGAGAGGGAGGTGGTGTTCGCTTCTAACATAAGAAGGAGTTTTGGTCACCACAAGACGTGGAACTTATATGGCTTAGGATTTTAAAGGATTAGATTAAACAAGGACACTTTAGCCATTTTTGAATATATATGGATAAGGGGTTTAGGATTTACTTCCTAATGTCCTTATTTTGTTTTACTACTCATGGATCCGGGGATGTAGCTCACATGGTAAAGCGCTCGCTTTGTATGCGGAAGGTACGGGGTTTCGCACCCCGATGTGTCATTTAACCAACTGGCATTAGCCTAGTTGGCCAGGGATTGGACTACCAACCTATAGGTTGCAGGTTCAATTCCGATGTTGATCGATCAAAACAAATCATGGATCCTATTCTAACTTATTTGGTAGATTTATGTATGCCTTGAAACAGGATTCAAGAAATATAGGAGCACTGGATGGGAGCAAGAAACTTCAAGGATATCACCATTGGTCTTGACAGAGTAGCTAGAGGAGCAACTCTAGCACTGGAGTGGGGAAAATAACTACACAAGTCCAACAAAGGCTCTGGATGACGCAACTCTCCAAGCTATTAAAGAAGGGTACCGGAAAAAAGTACAAGGAAGATATAACCTAGGATTCCACCAAAGGAATGGAGGAAACTTTGAATCTATTGATTTTCTAGCTAAATTTTATACTCAGTCTACTATTTTAGGAAACTTCAACTGGAAAGGTCCTACTCCGTATTTTTTTTTGATTCCCTTCAGCTTGTTAATCTCTCAGCAGATGAAGAAAACTGTAACGTTTGTATACTACAATGAGGCTACTCAACATGGTGCTATCCCTAGCCCGATTGAGTAGTACCACCATGTAACTTAGGGATGGCCGATTTTTTCCAGCATTTATGTTTTCTTACTAGGATATGACCCGTCCCGTAACGGCCCGGACTTCGAGTTGTTGTTGATATTGTTAATGTGACTGTACTGGCTCATATGATCACTGCCGCTAATTTGTATTTGCATCTCAAATGCTTACCCTTAGTTAAAAGACCTTGCAGTATATATACTCTTTGGATTACGTCCGAGTAAAGGCGATATCTATGTCTAATGTGAGTAGTGAATATTAATTCTTGATTATTACGTTTGATGATAGAATAGCTTATGCAACATAATAATATACACTATTCTCTTGTACTTTATAATTTACTACTATGATGGAAATTACGTTTGAGTACTTTATAATTTTTAATTTTTATTATCTTCTAATGTGAATAGTGTATATTCTCTTGTTAACTATTCTGTTGCAGATGCTTTTGCCTCTTTATGTTTGTCCATCCAAATCTTATATCTTACTCCTACCTAGCCCGATCTTTATAAGATCTTGCTGCTCTCCAAGTAATGAACTCAAGGTTCTTTCCAAGTCGTTTTTTCTTAAAACTGTTATAGATGTCTAAAACAACGCCTGAGATGGTGATTCACATCAGTGAAGTATTTAGACACACCTTCACCCAATTTCTTATTTTCTTTTTTTGTCACTAATAAAAGTTAGTGTTTTATCATGTTGTTTCACTCATGTTGCCAATATACCAAGAAAATCAATTTATGTTTTTCTCCATTATTACAAAAACAGTAGCGACAGCTGTCTTGCAGAACGACTGTGATTTATTCCACTTCCTTCTTAGTGCCCAAGATTTTTCATCAAGATTTTTCGTAGTACCTCGCAGTCTGTTCCCTGTTCATTTGCTCCTTATTTATATAGGAAGTAGTGTACACCCTCTTTTCTGATGACACCAACATGTCAATCTTTTGGCCATCTGGGGTTTAACTTCTCCATTGGCTAAAATTCTTCAGCTATTTTATAACCCCCTTAGTTTCCATTAACATTTAAACACATCACCAACCCATACGTGGTCTGGACTATCCTTTAACCCTCATTGGAATCAGTGTTCTAATTTTCTGTTGCCATTTGTAAACGTGGACTATCCTTTCATCTAACTGTTCAGCGGCAGGATCCTCCCATTTTCTTCTTGGTATTGATTTTGGCCCAAGCCTATGGATGGAGATTCCCTAGGGAAACATTAGAACGTATTGTTGGGAATATATGTTTTAAAAACATTATTAGTTTCCAAAAATTAATGTCTCATTTAAACGGTGTAAATGTGATAATTATTCTCTCTCTTAAAAAATAAATATTTTGTGTTAATGTCAAAACCGTTTTTTGTTGAACGAATTAATGATGTTAATTAACATCTTAATAATGTCTTTCATTTAATCCATATTTATTTATTCTTGGCTTTAAAAATAAAAGATCAGAATTTTTAGAATGAGATTTTTAGAAGAGTTGTTGAAACATTTTTTATAGAGAGTTTCTCTTTTATGTCTCTTGGGTTTCAAAGAAAAATGAATTTTTGTGAGAAAGAAAAACAAGTGTGTGATCATTCTTGATTTTTCTAAAAGTGTTTCTGAGCAAGAATGAAGTGTAGAAGTTTCACATCCTCTCACCATGCAAGAGTGATTGTGTAAGGGATTGAACTCGGCTGTTTTTTCCTGGGGACGACGCGCCACTGAAGAACTGCTTGCACAATCTTGGGCAGAGCCGCGAAACATCTTAAAGAAAGCGACCTAGTCCGCGACTCAGCCATAACAATGTTTTGTTTGTTTTTTTATGATTGTTTTGCAGGCATAATTCAGCAATTGTTCCAATAATTTTAAGAAGATTATTTTGCCACATATATCAAAAGAAAACGATTGTTGAAACACAATAAGTATCATTGTTTTATTTCGCTTTATAGAACTATAATCGGTATAATTTTTCTTTGACGATTGAAAATGATGCTTGAGATTTTAGGTAACCTGATACCTAGAGTTAATTTTATGGACTAGGATTATAAAATGGTTGATATCTTTTCATGAATTTTTAGCATAGAAAAATATTGCTGAACATACACGAACGTTTTTGACATGTTATAGACTTTTATGCGCATATCTTTAAAGAAAAGGAATTGGGTCTTGAAATTTTTATAGAGTATATGAGACATCATGAGGATCATCCCTGTAAAATTTCATAATTTTTGGAGTCCGAAAAGTATTTTTAGAGTATTTTACGAAACTGAATAATGTTGTTGAAAATTTCTGACGATTAGAAATTTAGTATTGATTAATTTAGTTTTTCTGATCTCTGTGCTGATATTTTGGGTTTGTGTGAAACATGAAACTTTTAAATTATGAACTTATCTTCGAAACCCATTTTGAAATTTCCTGTTTGGATTTTTAGATTGAGAGATGTGGTGATTTCAAAATTGTTGTGTACGTTTGTCCAAAATAGGAGATGATACTTGACATTAGAGATTAAAGATTGAGATGTAATAAATTATACTAAAATTCATGTTTTGATTTTGATTTTGATTTTTATTACTTCATACTCTTGTTTTGGAAATGAAAAAGAAGATCATTGTTAGAGATTAAGCTAATGCACCACATGTGCTTGATAATATGCTTAGTGGAAAGTTATAACTATGTGTTATAACTATATAACTTTGAATCTTTGTTTGAAACTTAAGAGAAACATGGAGTGTTGTGTTTTATTTGATTTTCAAGTAATTATGTAAGTGCATACCTTGCATATTTTTTTGGTTTCAAATGCTCACATGTACATGATTGTGACAGGTGAAAAATTCACTTACTTGAGGAAATTTTATTTTCTAATGAAATAAAAAATTGCGGGAGATTAGTAGATGTATGGAGCAGTGGAGTTGCTGATTTCTTTGTTAGTGCGCAAAGAATGAATAATGGTTTACAACCCATTGAGCTTTAAAAGCATTTGAGGTATGTTTGATGAACTATTTGTAGTTATTGTAGTGATCAAATAATGACATTCTAAACTGAATAAATTGATTGTTCAATCTTAGAATAAATTTTAGAGAAACAAGATATTGAGAATTATTGTGTATGACAATAAACATGTGACTCATATAAGTTTGGAACTTATGAGATGGAATTTTATTCGAACCCAAAACCGAAATAATTAGAAACCTAGTCAAAACTAATGTGAATATCAACTCTCACCAAGAAATGAACATAATATTGATTATGAATTTATTTGTTATTCTTGCACGGCATTGTAAGGATATCAAATATTATTAACAATGATTTTCAAGCTAAGTTAATGTAAATTGTGGATACGGTGAGAGGTTGGCATATATTGGTGTTTTACACCATGTTTGTTTTGATAGGTTATGGTTCGAAAGTTGAACCAAATCATTTGAAAGAAAGTGGTGTTGAGATATACTCACATCACTAGGATTTTCGGTATTGGTACGATCTCAAAGTTTACTTTGGGTAGAACAATCTTGTCAAAGATGTTCATACTTCCGAAATGAGAAAGAATTCTAGTTTCCGCCTATCTTGTTATTTACAAGATTGAGATTAGAAATTTGTTGAGTTTGATCAATGCAATACTACAAATGATATGTTATGGATAAAATGTTTGAGCATAATATTGCAATTTTATCATAACATAAATTGAATTTTGAATATTTGAAATATGAGATTTTGTCATGCTTTTTAAGAAATCAGTGAGTTAGTGATGAATATGAGCATGTTATATTTTCTTATAAATTTGGTGAATTTTTGAATAACATGTATGTAATCTTACCTAACTCATAAAAGCATGTACCCTTTCAAATCTAACGTGAGTTGCATAAGTTTGAAATGAAATAAAATGTTGGAGAATTTTATACAAACATGTGTGATGCTTTGAGTGGCCTGTATTGATATCAAATATGATACTTTGAGTAGTTAACTAGGTGATGTTGTCTTCACGAAAATTGTTTGAATTATTATCCGCTATCTTGTGCAAAACGTTTTGGGTTTAGATCATTGATTTATTAGTTTTTCACAATTTTTGGGATCTTTGAATATTGTTTTGAAATTCTTGTTTGAGTCAAAAATAGTGGGGGTTCCATATCCTATGCTTTAACACATTTGATTTAAATTAGAGGAACTAGAAAAATGAAGGTGACAAGTAATTCACTAAGAATGAACCTAGAAAAGCATATATAGTGAGACTAAATTTTAGTCATGAATATTTTGTTGCTTAAAATTTGAAAGATAACTTCTTATAGAGAGTAACTTTGTTCTTCAAACTATTAAATATTTGGCAAAAAGTTTTTATGAGCCTATTGTTTTTAGACAAGCAAACAGAAAATTGTTGACTCTTACATTCATGTCGCTAAATAACTTGCATGCTTGTTTGTTGATGTTGTTTCTACAATGTATGATTTGATATAGTCATAAGTAGAAATATATACTTTTGTGTAAGTTAAGGATGAGAATCTATATAAACCAAGCATGGAAAAATGTGTAGTTTCTACAATAAAAGAAATCATATAAGTTAGATAAGTTATCCTTTATATTCTGAAAAACAACTTTAAAACAATTTATAAAATAAAAATTGTTTACTTGATTCATTCAAATGATTTCAGAATTGATGAAAGTGAAATGCACAATACTCTTTGTATTGTATGCATAAGTGATTTTTTGAATTTTTATTCTAACTTATAGGATGAAAATGAAATTGAGAACATGCTTAGTTTGCTATTTGACATGAAAGACTTGATTGAAGATGATGTATATTTTTGAAATGAATTTTTTCTTTCTTTGGATCATTTTCATTTCAATGAAAATAGAATTTTTAAAAGAGACGGAAATATATATAGTCTAACTGTAAACAAGTTTTCACTCATTTGTTTTAGTGCTAATGCTTTTGAGATTGTGTGTGATTGCACTAGACATGAGTATGGTAGCTCAGTATGCTTCTTTGCTACGTGATTGACTATATATATAAGTATTTTTTGTAGTGGGGATGTAATATATTGCTTCCATAGTGGGGATTTTATATTCAGATTTGCCAATCCTAGTATGGAAAATTGGTAAAATATTGAGAAGGTTACGAGGTGTTTCAAACACATCATACGCCTAGAAATACACTATCTAAATGGTTACCGCAATCCTTTAAGGATACTGCGAAGCTGATTGGGAACATCCATTCAGTTAAATCCTTTAAGGGATGGAGCGATTCGATCCTCTAATAGATAGAGGAACAGACATATTAATCCAATGCGATAGTACCGCGGCTATTGCATGAATTGAGAATGTAACGACAACTATAAGAGTTGATTTTATGAGAATATGGATTATATAGTGTCTGAAACGAGTTTCCATTAGTCCTTTGACGAAAGGATTGATAAGAAGATGTGAATACATCTTAGGGATGAAGTTGATGCCCATTGAGATTGAGTCATCTATGATGGATACCCAACCTAGAAATAGGTTCAAAGGGACTAGACGAAGTCATAAGTGATATGGAGATGCGAGAATCATGCTTTTGAAGAATTCATCCCACGGCATGACATCCTGAAACGAGTAAAGGTTGAGTTTAATTTTTAAATTTTTAATTTTTAAACTCTTAATGATGTTTATATCTCTATTTAGAGTGGGGTACATTCAGGAGTACTCTTGATAGACTCACCTATATGAATGTGAAAGTGTGGCCGCTTTCTATGAAATTATGGGTAGTTT
The DNA here is from genome assembly GCF_003573695.1 of Papaver somniferum. Taxonomy (NCBI): domain Eukaryota; kingdom Viridiplantae; phylum Streptophyta; class Magnoliopsida; order Ranunculales; family Papaveraceae; genus Papaver; species Papaver somniferum. The sequence continues at coordinate 253,120,045 of NC_039364.1, forward strand.
TCTAGATCATTCATTAAATTGGGATACAAGCGCAGGGCCATAATGTGTTGGCTTTAGACTTTACACTAGTATAGTCGTGTGTGTTAAGCAATCTTTTTATCTCATAGAGTTCAAGACTTATGCTCACTCTATGGTTAGATTTTAAGAGAGCCTATTAACGCTACGTAAAAGTTCAAGTCGCGAGACACCTTTGCTTATGCACAACTCTATACGTTCTTGCTCAATGTTTTGAAAAATATAAGTGGGGGATTGTTGGGAATATATGTTTTAAAAACATTATTAGTTTCCAAAAATTAGTGTCTCATTTAAATGGTGTAAATGTGATAATTATTCTCTCTCTTAAAGAATAAATATTTTGTGTTAATGTCAAAACCGTTTTTTGTTGAACGAATTAATGATGCTAATTAACATCTTAATAATGTCTTTCATTTAATCTATATTTATTTATTCTGGGCTTTAAAAATAAAAGATCAGAATTTTTAGAATGAGATTTTTAGAAGAGTTGTTGAAACATTTTTTATAGAGAGAGTTTCTCTTTTATGTCTCTTGGGTTTTCAAAGCAAAATGAATTTTTGTGAGAAAGAAAAACAAGTGTGTGATCATGCTTGATTTTTCTAAAAGTGTTTCTGAGCAAGAATGAAGTGTAGAAGTTTCACATCCACTCACCGTGCAAGAGTGATTGTGTAAGAGATTGAACTCGGCTGTTTTATTCTGGGGACGATGCGCCACTGAAGAACTGCTTGCACAATCTTGGACAGAGCCGCGAAACGTCTTAAAGAAAGCGACCTAGTCTGCGACTCAGCCATAACAATGTTTTGTTTGTTTTTTTATTATTTGTTTTGCAGGCATAATTCAACAATTGTTCCAACACGTATATTTACTACTATGATGTGTGCCCCGTACAATTTCGCTTAAAGTAAGTTACAGTCTTATCCCTTTGATTCTTAGATCCCACAACCGTTTGTTTTAATTCATGTTTTGTTACCTCAACTGTGGCTTCAAGGCACGAACAGTTAAGGTTGCATGTTTATGAGAGATGCTGTAAGTGAGCGAGGTTACATGAAATTCATGTTTGAACATTGGTGAATATAACATGAGGAAGTGGAACCGTACCCGCAGTTGTCATATTTGACTTGGATTGGAAGGAGGATTATTTCATCTTTAGCAGCACTTGCAATGGTGCTGAAAACAATACCGCCACACAGAAATGCACAACTCTTTCATATGCTAATATTGTTATGGCTTGGTAAGCTGCCTAGCCTGCCTTCGGGGTGACACCTGCAAGGGTAAAAAGGTTGCCATGAAATTAAGGTATACTAAATTACGCTGACTCTTAAGTTGAAAATTGGAACTTCGCTTTTATCTTTAACTCCTTAATAGGATTCTCCATCGACATATAACTTTCTTATCAATTAAACACTAACCAAATTGAACTAGATAATTTTGGCGCTTGAATTGTCCTGTACTTGATGTATTATTCATAAGCAACCGGTAATTTGATTGATGATGTTACTTATTGTATTACTTGAATTGTCATGTACCTGTACTTAATGTATTACTTGAATTGTCCCTATTTGTAAAATCTCCTGGTTCTAACTTACTTTGGGTTGGGCTTGTGGGTCAGTAGATGGTTATCTTGGCCCTCAAATCTGAGGTGAAGTACTCAAAGCACTGGTTTGTGATTCAAAATGCACCCTTTTCAGAGCATTCCAAATTTATGGGAAATACACAATCATTCAAGGAAAAGTTAGATCATGCGATGCTCCAAAAAAATGCATCAGCCGTGTCCTTGCTGGTCATATGCGAAGTCAAGCAATAATGCAGAGTTTGGAGTTATGCACAATGGTAGCAGTTGATAAAAAGAGAAAGTGGAATTAATAGAGCACCTTGTAGTTGTAGGAATACAGTACTTTGAACTTGAATGTTCAATGTAGGATACAGACTGTTGATCGTGAAAGGACCAAGAGACATCAGATTTTTTCTTTCTTTTTTCTTTTTTGTATGCCCAAGCTACAAATGCAGAGACGAAAACACTACAAAAACAGCAAAGAAAAGAGCAACGAAACATCTAGGCTATTCATGTGCTTTCATTATGCGTCAATTGTCACCCAAATCTTTCCCCTTAGACTTGATCACCGAAAAACAAAGTGACAATCAGATCTTTTTGGTTGGTGTTTATCTTCAGTATCTGGGTCAGTTTGATCCTTGTCAGTTGTGAGTACAGGACCCAATAAAGGGGCTGTTGAGGATGCCTTCAGGAAAGGAAACCTTGAAATCGTGTAGCTGGGAGTGGTTTGCTTCTTCTTGTTAAACCCCTCCATCTCCACATTCAAGATCTTTTCAAAAGCTGCAACAACCTTACATTTTCCCTTTTCCTGGTGTCATTACAACATAGGTACTTTGGAACTCAAAATGTGCACACAATCAAATTTGTTTAAATAATTTAAGAAGACCAATTAAAAATTTGTTTAACTGACTCAAGGATGCCTAATTAAATATAGATAAACAGACGGTGGCGTACCTCTCCCACCATAACTATGTCTGAGGCAGTGGTGCGGAGAATTCGCTAGACTTCACTATCTAGGGCAGCTGATATGGTGCTACCGTTATGGTCTGTCAGTTCAAAGCGAATAAGATACATGCATGAAGCTAATTTTTGGGTGGTCAGTACTTGATTGTATCAGTTTGGAAGGTCCTTTTATTGTTTTGGATCAAAATGTCCAAGTCAGGATGCATAATTAAGTAAAGATAAATTGAATGTGGTGCACCTCTCCGAGTTCATCCACTTACCTTTGTTGTTACACTACAAAAGGACACCATGGTATGTAAATTGTAGAAAGGTGTAGATGGGGAAAAACGATTTGCTGGTTTTTACGAAATTGAGGAGACGTCCGTGTGGAGACTCCTTGAACCGAGCGAAATGTTGAACCTCACACAGATGCACTGCAAGAAGGGAGTGCTTTAAGTTCGAGAGATCAATTTGTAGGACTACGACCTAAACCAAGAACAATGGTCGTTCCAGAGTCAATTCGGTCACAAGAGAGGATGGGTTGATATGTAGGAGGGAAGCTGAGAAATGTGTGGGATCAATGGTGACATGAGATTGTAGGTGTGTCGTGAATTCAGCGTAAGGACACTCTGAATGATTGAATTTTACTCAATTGAGAGTGATTGCTCAGATGATGAGTTCGTGTAGACGAAGGATTGTCTGTATGAACTTGCCGAGAAATTCCTTGTTTAGACGAATGTTCGAGTATTCGAATCTTGTCCTTTCAATCATGATTCAGAGGTCTTTTTATATTATTAAATTAAAAGCACCATGATCCCGTGAAGTGTGACAGTTGCTGGAATCAGAGAGTGGGGAAGTGGGAAATCGTGTTAAAACCAGTTGCTCGTCGTGCGGAGACTTGGTTAATTTTCCACCCACTACTTTGCTGACTCTTCCAACTGATTGCACGACTTGCTCACATTCTCGTCGTGGGAGAACACATGTGCCGTAGACCGCCAGACCAAAACCCTAGTTAATATCCCCCCATGTGACACGATTGATATCTCGTGATTGTGGAGTCAGTTGCGGACTTTATGGAACGATGAGTCCATGTATTGCTGAGTTGAACATGATTTGCAAATGTTCTGAAACTCATGAATTAAATATGTCTGCTGAGACGAGGTATCATTATGTTGATTACCAAAGACGAACAAATTGTGTTGCTGAATTGTTGAATATTGATAGTTGAACCAATATTCTTGAATCTGAGCAAATATTGCTGGTTGGAGCAATATTGCCAGTTTGAGCGAATACTGCTCATTTGATGAATTGTTGGTAGCAGGACCAAATAAAATATTAATTTAAGATACTGATTGTTGGGCCGAGTATAATAAATAAAGATGTTGATCATGGAATCAACATAAAATTATCAGTTTTTAATCTGCTCAGAATCATGTTTTTGCAGAGCCCTGGATTCAAAAACCCTAATTTTAATGAAATGATGATTTATTCAAAATCAACCGCCGAGTAAAGCAGGGACCGGCTACATGGGATGATGACTCCACCATGTAACGCCCAGATGCTCGAATGAGCAAAATACCAAAGTCTCTTGAGGACCAGTTGGTGAAAGAATGATTAAATGCTGGTTTAATCATTTATTAAAATAATGCTCGTGTGAGCGACAGATAATAAAACCTAGCCATGAAAAGATGAGGGACCGACCAAGAGGTCATGGGAACGACTCTTGGTGGCCGTGGGACCAATTGATGGTCGTTTGAGCAAACCCCCAATTGTTTGGAAAGAGTTTGAACCTCATATGAGCAATTGAGCAAATTAGGTTAAAATCATTAAAACGTGTGGGACCGGCTGTTTGTAAGCCTTAGGGTCACCCTTGGTCGGTCAAGGGGATGTGCATGTGTCACCATAGTGTCTGTGTCTGAGTCCTGAGAGTTTCAATATTTTCCGATGCGCGTTTGAGCAACATTTTGAGAAAATATGCAGAATCCGGGGTTTTGCTGAAACTAGGAAAAATACATAAGATGATGAAAAATAATAAATAAAACAGGGAATTGCAAGGTGCGGGACCGGCCACGGCTAGGGAATGGTCGTCCGTATGACAAGCACGGTCCCATAATTTCCCAGTTTTATGTAATTTTGCGTATTTTCTCTGAATTGAGGGAAATCCCATGAAACCGGAGAGTTTTATGAACTTAGGGAACTTCCATGAGATGAGAGAAATAAAATAATAATAAAATAGGGAATGATGGAGTGTGGGACTGGCAATGGCCAAGGCATGGCCGGTCGACCAACGGGCACGGTCCCAGGGTACTCTTCCCAATTTTATGTAATTTTCATGATTTTAGAGAATTTTAATAAAATCAGAGAGATTTGTTGAAACCAAGGTATTTTGTTGAAATCAGGGAGTTTTCATGGAATGAGGAAAACAAAACAAATAACAATAATAAAATAAGAGGCGTGTGGGACCGGCTAAGGCATGACCGGCCGGCTAGGACCCGGTCCCACGAGTTTTCTTAATTTTATAATATATTTTTCATGGGTTTAGGGAAAATTCATGAAATCAGGGAATCTTCATGGTTTTAGGGAAAATTCATGAAATTAGAGAATTTTCATGGATTGAGAGAAACAATAAAATAATGGGGACGTGAGGTGTGGGACCGGCCACGGCTAGGGCATGACCGTCCGGCTGGTGCTCGGTCCCGTGACACATTTCCCTAATTTTATTATTTTCTTGACATAAAGAAATATCATGAGATTAAAGAATTTCCTTGAATCGAAGGAGATTTGCTCGAACGAGAGAATTTTCATGAGATCAGGAAAAAATAATAAAATATGATAAAATATAAAATTGGGCGTGGGACTGGTCACGACATGACCGTCCGGCTGGTGACCCCAGTCCCTGGCGCCTTTGCTAATATTTTTTATTATTATTTTTCCTTCCTATTTTGCATAGGTTCATCGTTCATTCGTATTTTTGAAATGCTCGTTTGCTCATTCAAATGTTGGTCTGTGCATTATTGCTAAGTACACTTGCACCATTTTAGTCAGGGCTTATTCGGTGCTCAGATGCTTGTTTCGTTGAATATTTATCACTAACCCGTGGAATTCTGCTGGGAAGAACCACGAATTGAAATGACGAAATATAACGAAGGATCGTAGAATATTGTTGGATATTCAGGCGATTAGAGATAATTAACTGATGGCTCTATACTAGCAGGGCTTCCTATCTAGGAGCATTAATTATCTGAGAGTTGAGAAATATGAACTTGTTGGAGTATCATATTTCTCATATGTAGTCAGGGAAAACCTGATTGCATCTTGAAGACGTTGTCGCCCTATACTAGCAGGCATGCTCTCTAGGAGCCGTCCAATCTTTCGATTCTATATAGAAATAATTACTGAAATTGCTCAGTATTCATGAGATGTGCCGTGGCCTCAGCTGGGAGACTACACATCTATAGATACTCTGAGAGACAGCCTTCCCAGTCAGAGATTTTATGGCATGAGCTTTCACGCTTTGTTGAGAGACATGAGTCTCAATACTCATCCGATTGCCGGATCCGGAGTATGCATAATTATGGTTTTACAATTTTGCCCTTGTCGAAAATCTACCATCTACATTAAGTCCCCTGCTTAGTGAGGAACAGTCATGTTCCTCAGTCAGCATTGAATGGTGATTTTCCAGGTACAAACAAAAATAAGTAATTGAACTTAGTCATAAGATAAGATGTTACCGGATTTCGACCGAAGGAGCAAACCATTGTTTGAGAGAAAACCCCAGTGGCATAATAGAGCGTCATCCGGCGAGTATAAATTGGTGTATAACCGCTGATTCGATGGTAGAACCTTGGTCGGTTTAGGATTCACGGGCCGGGCCCCGATAAGGAAATCCTTATGGAATTAGGTTTTGGAAATAAAATTTGGTATAAAAGGGATTAATTCTTTTTTTTATTTCTTCCCACACGTCCACCAGCTTCATCCCCTTCACATCTTCACGTAGTCAGTAGGGAGAGGAGAAAATCGCCGGAAGTCGCCGTCGCCGGCCGTCCGATCACCGTCCGACCAACTTCCGGCCGACATGTGTAGATGGTGGATTTTCGACAAGGGCTAAAATCATAAACTCATAATTATACGAAGATCTGATCCAGCAATCAGACGTGAGTATTGAGACACGGGTCTCTCATCGAATTCTCAACGGAGAGTACTTTCTCTCAGAGTACATGTAGATATGTAGTCTCACGACTGGACAACGACATATCTCATGGATACTCAACACTTTCAGTGATTATTTCTATATAGTATCACGAGATGGACGGCTCCTAGACAGCTTTCTCTGCTAGTATAGAGCGATAACGTCTTCAGGAACAAAAAACGAGTTTACCCTGACTATATAAAGGATATGACTTACCGAAAAGCTCATATCGGGATAATTAATGCTCCTAGACAGCTTGCTCTGCTAGTATAGAGCCACAAAGTTAATTATTCCTAATTAAGATTAATTCTGCCGTGACATTCACTACTGAATTCCCAGAAAAATCTATTATTGCTCCTATTCCATGGTCGAATCCACGACTGGTCCCATGGAATGGCAATAACAATTGCTCCTATTCCATGGTCGAATCCACGACTGGTCCCATGGAATGGCAATAAACAATTGTGCTGATTCTATGATCGAATCCACGACTTGATCTCATAGAATAGCAATAACTATATTATCTCATTACTCCGATTTCATGATCGAATCCACAACTGGTCTCATAAATGGTAATAGATAAATCTTAATTACTCCGATTCTATGGTCGAATCTACGATCCCATGGAATGGTAATGCTCACTTTATTATTCTGAATTCATATTCGAATCCTCAGCTGATCCTATGAATTAATAATAAACATCTTATTACTCAGTTTTGCGAATTATTCTTCACTGAATTCCACAATTAGTAATAAATAATCAATAACCGGGCGTCTGAGCTACCTCTAAGTAAGCCCCGATTCAAATGGTGAAAGTGTATTCAACGACGATGCACTAATAGTCACCGTACGAACGAGTATTTCAAGATACAACGAAACGATGAACCTATGCAAAATAGGGAAGAAAATAATAAATAATTAAAAATATTGACCAAGGTGCTGGGAACACGGACACACGACCTACCGACAGTGTCGTGGTCAATTCCATGTCAGTTTTATATTTTTAATACATTTTTATTATTTTCCGTGATTTGATGGAAATTTTCTCATCTGATCAAATTTGCTTCGTCTCGAGGAAACTCCTCGGTTTCATGGTACTTCCATAAATCCATAAAAAATAATATAAAATTAGGGAAAGGAGTGTGGGGCGTGACCATTGGCCAACCGGCCATGCCTTGGTCCCAGCCGGCCCCACACCTCACGGTTCCTTATTATTTTATTATTATTATTATTATTTCTCTAATTTCATGAAAAACTCCTTGATTTTATGGTATTTTTTGCACAAATCATCATATAATAATAAAATAAAATAACGAAAACTTGTGGGACCGGGCTACTAGATGGATGGCCATGCCCTAGCCGGTCCCACACGCCCTTTGCTTTATTGTTTTATTATTATTTATCCTATTTTTCCTTGAATTCATCAAATTCCTTGATTTTATGGTATTTCTCTCAAATTAGGAAAAATTCCCTCAAATCATCAAAAATACCTACAAAATATTAAAAAATTATGAAAAACTCGTGGGACCGGGCCATAGCCGGCCGGCCATGCCTCCATGGTCCCACACGCCCGTGTTTTTATTATTTTAATATTTTGATTCCATGAACTCATGAAAACTCTTTCAATTCATGGAAACTCCCTAAATTTATCAAATTTTTCAAAATTCATGATTTTTTCATAAAATCATCAAAATATTATAAAATTAAGAAAAAGGCACCACGGGACCGTGGTCATGACAGGCCGACCATTCCTTGACCACGGCGGTCCCACGCCTCCTCATTCCTTATTTTATAATTATTTTTCATCATCTCATGGTGTTTTCCTCAGTTTCGTCGAAACCCTAATTTTGGCATATTTTCTCGAATTGATGCTCAATTGCACGCCAGAAAATATCAAAATTCTCAGGACTGAGACGCGGACGCCTTGGGGACACGATCAAGCTATCTTGACCGACCAATATTGTCTCTTTGGCTCACGGAAGCCGGTCCCATCAATTTTCACAGTTTTGACCTAATTTGCACAATTGCTCGTATTAGGTCCAAAACTCTTCCAAACACTTTGGATTTTCATGAAGTGATCGTCAGGCGGTCACGTGACTACGCAGGGCCGATTTCATGACCCCATGGTCGGTCCCTCACTCCGTCATAATTAATTAGGTTTTATCACCTAAGGCTCAGACGAGCATTTTCGAATAAATGATTAAACCAGCATTTAATCATTCTTTCACCAACAAATCGTCAACTCTTCAGGAGTTCTTTATATTTGCTCACATGAGCATATGGACACTACATGGTTGATGCACGGTCCCATGTAGTCGCTCCCTCCTTCGTCCCATGGTTAAAATTTGGACGAACCATGAATTGATCATCAATTGATCAAATTAGGGTTTCTGAATCCAAGGATCATCATTCCAGATTCCAACCTTAATAATTTTACGACGACCTCATGGTCATTAATCTTATTAATTATGCTCGGTTCAACAACCAGTACTTTAATTAATATTTTTGTCACGCTGCCAATAATCCATCAGATGAGCAACACTTGCTCAGACGATCAAATATTCAACTTTTCATCACATGAGCAACACTTGCTCAGATGATAAATATTTGCTCAAACCAAGGAATATTGGTTCAACAATCAATATTCAACGATCCATCGAATGAGCAATACTTGCTCACTTCATCGTAAGAACTATACCTCTGTCTCATGACATGTTCAATTCATGAGTTTCAGAACATCATGTTCAACTCAGCAACTACATGGACTCATCGTCCCATCAAACCACGAAGTCATCAATTGACTAACAAACCACGAGACGTCAATCTTGTCACTTTGGGGGATATCATATAGGATTTTGGTCTGGTGGTCTATGGCACGTGTGTTCAAACTCACGATGGAATTTGAGCAAGTCGTGCAATCAGTTGAAGGAATTCACGAGGTAGTGGGTGGAAAATCGACCAAGTCTCCACACGTTGAGCAACTGGTTTCAAACACGATCTCCACTTCCCCACTCCTTGATTCCATCAACTGTCACACTTCATGGGATCATGGTGTCTACAATTCCAACAATATAAATAAGTATCTGAATCATGATTGAATCGGCATCAACAGTATCATCAATCTCACGTCTCATCGACAACACGAGATCATCAACTCATCAATTGAGCAACTACTCTCACTTGAGAAATTTCAATCATTCAGAGCTTGTCATATTCAGAATTCACACACCCACAATCTTTGATTACCATTGATTCCATACATTTCCCAGCTTCCCTCCTACAGATCAACCCATCCTCTCTTGTGACCGAATTTACTCTAGAACGGTCATTGTCTTGATTTAGGCCGGAGTACTACAAATTGATCTCTCGAATCTAAAGCACCCCCTTTGCAGCGGTGCATCTGTATGAGGTTTAACATTTCGCTCGGTTCGAGGAGTCTCCTCCATACGGTCGTCTCCTCAATTCCTTAAAAACCAGCAAATCGTTTTTCCCCATCTACAGATTGGCGACCACAATGGGAGATTAATCTCTCGGTTGCAATCTCAAACTTTCACAAGATGGTTGATCTTAGGTCATGCACGATCGCAGATCCTAACATAAATGATGCTAACACTAGCAACGACACTAGTGATGATATTCCAGAAACCATTCCTGCTTCCAAGAATGGCGGTGGCGTCACTCCTCATCAGACTGGAGCACATCCCCTGTTTGGTCGTTCCCCTGAGGAAATCAGAGAAAACCCACCTACCATTGCTGTTCTCATCAAAGTGCAAGAGACTCTTGCAAAGAATCAAACCAGTATGGCTACATCATAGAAGGAGCTATTTAATCAACTGAAGGCTCTCACTGATACAATGTCAGGGAAGACCCAAGGAAAAGGAAAAGAGAAGGAAAAATCCTCAGACGATGATCCTGAGGTAATTTTGATTCATACAGTAGATGATGATGAAGTCCGTAAAGCTGCAGACGATCCATCGGAGAAGGAGTCATCAAACTTCATCACTCGGGAGGATTTGGAACGCCTTCTGGAGAACCGTGGAAATGACAAAACCCCACATGTCCATCGTCACCAACCTCCATACCCTGTTGCTACGCAGAGGATTCCTCTTCCAAAAGGTTATATCTCTCCAACCTTTACTTTGTACGACGGAACCGGCAATGCTCGGGAACATGTTTCTCGGTTCCTGGAAGCTTTGGGTGAACATGAGCATAACCATGTTGTTCGCCTCAAAGAATTTTCAAAATCCTTGAAAGGGAGAGCATACACCTGGTACAACAACATCGCACCAGGAACTATCAACGGTTGGGGAGAAATGGTTAATGCTTTCTATAGGAAGTATTTCTTCGTTTCAGAGCAAATTATCCTCTCTGATCTCGGAAGGATGTTTCAAAGGAACAACGAACATCCTAACGATTATGTGAAAAGGTTCAGAGTTCAAGCGTTGGATTGCCATGATCCGAACGTCACGGAGCAACAACTGGTAGACTTGTGTATCAACGGCATGATCCCGGTCTACAGAGCTTTATTGGAAAATATCCGTTTCCAGACCTTCTTAGAGCTTCATGAAGAGGCGAAGAGATCGGCAACTACTGCACCCGCTTTACTGGAAAGAACAAAAGCTACAAAGGCTGAAGAACCGCGAGACACTCGAGGTAGCAGAGTCTGATCAAGAAGCAGTAAAACCTCCAGCCTTCCACAAACACTGTTGCATAAGGGAGCAAACGGAAAGCCAAACCGCCGCGCAAGCATACCTCAGCTCCTTCAAAAGCACAAAGGAAGGATAAGCAATATGCACAAGCCTCTGACCAACGCACAAGAGTTCCTGATCAAGAAGCACCTGACTTTCCTTTTTCCATTAAAGAGGTGATCGAACTCCTGGATGTCTGGGTCCAAGATGGTGCAATCAAGTTGCCATATGTCAAGAAAGACCCAACTGAAGAAGACATGGAAAGTACTCGTTACTGCCGCTTCCACAGGTTCGTCAATCATCCCACAAGCGACTGCGGAGTTTTGAAGCACATTTTCAAAGAGAAGGTTGATCCACAATAGCTTCAACTGGGGACCAAAGGAGTACACAAGAATCCTCTCCCAGTCAAAACCTTACACTCTCTGAACAACCTATCAAAGAGGCAGTTCAATCCTTGGTCGAACATGAATTGCGTTATCTGTCGAAGGCACAAAGGAGAGACATGTTCACAGTACTGAACCACATCGTTTCAAGAAGTCCATTCCGAAAATACTTCTTGAGACTCCAACCACAGACTAAGATATGTACGACTGGGGACTGCTTACCACAGTCAATCTCAGAAGAAACGAATTTGGAAGAACGTTGATCGATGCTGACACCTCCATCAACAAAATTCCACTGAAAACCATCGGATCCACATGCATCACTCGACAAGAAGATACTCCAGGGCCGAGACAATCAAACCACTAAGAAATTCGATGTTTAAGGAATATACGTTTCAACGCTCAAGCATCTAAAAAAGCCATCAAATTGTACTCCCAATCAAAGAGTACAGCTTCAGCACAAATATCTCGACGATGACAAATTGATTCAACACCAGCACAATCAAAGTGTAACTAAACGATAAGTCTTCATTATCCCATGATAAGACTTCTGAAGCATATGCAACATCATGGATGGCGCTAACTCCTTCAATATACACCGGATAACCTGAGGTGATTCCGTGAAACTTCATCAACGGGTTTTCGCTATGTCACAAGCCCCTGCATGATTGAGGAACTTTCTCTCTTCACCAATCACATCCAGTATGAAAACTCTTGATGCCATCTGCCGCAACAATGTCGACTCACTGACAAAGTCAGTTCGTGGTAAAGTTATGCTTTTAGGAGCATTCAGGTTGAACTCTCAGTACACCTTGATCTTACGGATGCTCAACTCATCAACTAGTTCGTGAATGTAAAAGGCTCACTGGATGAAGTAACAAAGATTATATCTATAATCATGGTTCTATCCTTTTCGGTCTTTGGAGCAACTTCAGCCATGGTATCAACATCAACAATAATCTCTAGAGGAACACCATCCATGATCTCAGCATCGACAAGGATCTCTGGAGCGTAATCATGGTCTCAGCACCAACAACGGTCTCAGGAGCAACATCCTCAGGGCTTCATCAACAAATCATTCTCTGAAGTGTTACACATGAAGCGGACTCCTCTAAGAACCAATGATTCATATCAAGATGTGTAAACCTGATAACATGCTCACATGAAAGTCTTCCCAAAGCTGACACGACTGGTGGGCATAATCCAAAGTCTTCTAAAAGATGTTCTCATCACCTCTACAAATGAGATACAACACATTTCAGGCCATGGGTTTGCAAAAACGTACCAATGGGTGAGGAATGGGACAATGCTTCCTCAAGAAAAGATGTTTTTCTATGTCTCTTCTACAACATACCAAAAGGGCTCATTGATCGGACATACGAGCTGAGAGATATGACCTTTACAGTCAGGTTTATGAAATATGAAAAATCTGTACGGGATTACAAATCACAAATGTGCATGCTTCATTGGATGACCTCTACAACTCCGAATTGAATGATTCTTTTCTCATGTGACATATCAGTCTCTTAGCTTCAAAAGTTGGGGTCAAGCATCAGATTCCAACGTCGTATGAGGTTCCTACAGCTTCCTGAGCATACAACATGCAAGCAATAATTCTTAGACGGGATTCATGACTTCCACAGTCGATCGGTGTCCACCAGGTCTTTTCGCTAAGTCCTTCATCAAGGTACCTCCAATTTCGACTACCTGGGTCTTTACATCAATTTTTCTACCTGGATCCTCTATTTAGGTCCTGTCAGAAGAAGGGAAAACGAAAGAGACATTCAACAAAATGCTGGGGATTGACGGTCCACTGGTCAAGACGATCGATTTCAAAATCCAAAACCAACCAAGAAATCAAGACCAGAATAAAACCTCACATCTCTCAGAAGTCCAAGGTTCGAGATATCATGGAAAGAAACCTAAAGAAAGTCAGCAAAATAAGATTTCTGCTTTTCTGCATCCTCCAAGACTTGCAAAGCAACTTTCTCCGCCTCCAGCTTCTTGGTCAACTCAGCAACTTCATCCATCTTCTTCAACACGGCATCACTGGTGGTGAAAGGAGTGTCACCTTCCACTGCTTTCCTGATAGCATCAATCTTTTGACGAAGCCATTTCAGATTGGAGCCAAGTTCTTCAGCTTTCTTCAAGTTGTACTCCCAATCAAAGAGTACATCCCGGGTGACAGTATTTCCAGCTGTGATGCGGATATCATTTATAACACGCAAGATGGCTTCTACTTGCCTCGTCAAGAAATAACTATGCTCCGGATCCTTGGTAACGACGATGTGCCCATACGTCTTCCACGGTTTATTGTACATAGCAACATATCTAATGGGAACGCTAAATCCACCAACAAACCTGCGATATGGGAGTATCTCACCAAATGAAGGAGTAAAAGCAGTCCCTGCGTTGGGATACTCATGCACTATTATCCGGTTCTCAGTCGCTGGAGCAGCGCCAACAATCATAGGAACAACTTCGGTTGAAGCAGCTTCTTCCATTCTCGATTCGGGTTCCACCATCCCACGCAAAATTGGAGTTTCAGTCACCTCCACGGCATCAACAACAAGATTTCCATGACCTTGAGGTACAGGGATGGAGGTCTCATTATCAACGGCTCCATAGTTGCTCAAGTCATCATTGTTGGATCCATTATTCCCAACTTCAACATTTGGCACCTAATGTGAAGATTACATGGGATTAGAATGATTCAAGCGTGGAAACCCAACACAACCATAAAATTCAGAATGTAAGTGAACTAACATCATCTAAGTTCCTTATTATGCACCCAAGACATGCGCAAATAGTGTAGAAGTCATGAAACACGTTTTCAAACAAGCTCAGCTGAAGAGATTTTACACTGCCATGTATTCAACGGAGAACTGGGAGCAATTGATAAGGAATTTAAGGTTGGGTCATATACCATTATCTTCGTATGGATGTTGACTAAAAATATCAAAGTTTCATAACAATCGGATGAACGAACTAACAGATGTGTCCAAAACATCGGACAACATGCAATCTGGAAAAGTTCTGAAGGTCTCCTGGAAGTTCACTATTTCGCCTTTTTCAGGCCCTAAATATGCTCAAACTTCAAAGAGCTTATTTGCTAAAGCTTGGAAATTTCCTGGGCTTGAAGATACATATTCAAACCGAGAAAATCTGACTTCGGACGAGGATTCTACAACGTTTCTAGTAAAATCTGAAGTCTGAAATTTTCTGGTGACGTATGTCGGCAAAGTTATCCGTAAATTCACATGGATTTTCATTCATTCATTCACGAATCAGCAATATCATACTTCTTTGAAGAAATTACAGGAGATATACTTACTAAGGTAGTCTCTAAATCATTTGAAGTCTCGACAATGCCAGAATCTCCGTTGACAACACCACTATCTCCATTCGATTCGGGATTTCGGGAATTCTCCATATTCCCATGTCCCAAAGAAGAGTGCGCTTCATCAACATGCTTATTATCTACAATGGTTTCTTCCTGGATTCATCAACAAAAATTATTATTATTTCATTCAAGGAGATGCCGTGATCACCTGCACGAAAGAGATATTTACATCGACTTCTTCATCAGTACTGGATTCCTGAATTGTTCGCCCGGGAACAAGTTGAATACCGTCAATCGATGGAGAAAAGGTCTGAAAAGAAATAACAAAACCTTGGCCTCGTGATCCTAATTGCAAGGGCAGGAAAAAGTCATGACACAAGGAGCGCTAACAACTCACCAAAGAAACGGCTGGGGACTGCACGTCATTTGCTAACATCCTGTAGTCCTTACTTCTGGGTGCTACGCCCCGAAGACTTTCTTCCATTTCCGAGGAGTCTACATTGATATGAAACCTCACTACACGATCATCCTGTGGTATAGTTGATGAAATAACCAGGAGTACAACTCAGTATGAAGGATCTCTCACCATCACTCAGAGGTCCCAGAAGTACCATTTCTTGAAGTTGCACCCGCGGAGATGTCATCCCTGGAAACATCGTCTTTGAAAGTGTCATCATGGAAGTCAATCATTCTTGCAAAGTGGCTGTGACAGATGCATAACATTCAACGCATCATTCAAAGCGCAGGATTCAACAAAACAACAAATCATGGAATAAAGATACTCACATCAGCGTCTGCAAAAATGGTAACTTTTAAACTCTTACCTATTTACGATTCCACTAACAGTACATGAGTTAATACTTCAAATCTTGTTCGTTCCTTCAAACCTGCTAAGACGAGCAAAATTCTGACATGATTTTCATAAAAACGTGAACAACCCACGTAAATTTTACAATGTGAATATTCACTGGTTTCTCAAAATCTGGACAGACGTCCATTCTACGATTGTGAAAACTCACATATAGACATTATTTTACCATGTATAATGGTCTACATTCAAC
Source organism: Papaver somniferum (assembly GCF_003573695.1). Taxonomy (NCBI): domain Eukaryota; kingdom Viridiplantae; phylum Streptophyta; class Magnoliopsida; order Ranunculales; family Papaveraceae; genus Papaver; species Papaver somniferum. Next base: position 253,136,218 of record NC_039364.1, read on the forward strand.
AGTTGTTTAAAATCAAAACATGATTTTACAAACTATATAAATATTTAACGTGAAACTCACGTAAATTTGGAAAATATATCTATATATTTTTGCTCCCTCGCACGAGCATCTGTCTCTGAAGCGAGAGTATATTCTCAAAGATTTCTGAAAGCTCGAGATAAAATTTTTTCATGAAAGCTCATAAGCAAAATTGTATTACTAACAGACGCACGTCTATTTCAAAAAAAAACTTTTCTCTCGTACGAGCATCCACCTTTGAAACGAGAGTTTATTCCACTTTGTGAAATCTCACATATTTAAAAAATAAAATTTTGTTTTTCGTGAAAGCTCATAGACAAAATTTTTATCATTAGACTCAGGTCTATTTTGTTGTTTCTTAAACTAACGAACGAACGAACTCCGTGCTAAAACGGATTCCTTTCTTGGGCTCGACCCGCGAATCCTAAACGACCAAGGTTCCATCACCAAATCAGTGGTGCTACCATTTATGCTCATCAAACGACGCTCCAATCATGACATTGAAGCCTTCATCAAGTCGTGGTTTGCTCATGCTCTCTAAATCCGGTAACGTCTCAACTTACGACTAAGTTCAATTACTGGTATTATTATTTATGGCCGGAAAATCACCATTTAATGCTGACTGAGGAACACAACTTTCCTCAGTAAGCAGGGGACTTAATGTAGATGGTGGATTTTTGACAAGGGCTAAAATCGTACACTCATAATTATACGAAGCTCTGATCCAGCAATCAGACGTGAGTATTGAGACATGCGTCTCTCATCGAATTCTCATCGAAGAGTACTTTCTCTCAGAGTACATGTAGATATGTAGTCTCACGACTGGACAACGGCATATCTCATGGATACTGAACACTTTCAGTGATTATTTCTATATAGTATCACGAGATGGACGGCTCCTAGACAGCTTTCTCTGCTAGTATAGAGCGATAACGTCTTCAGGAACAAACAACGAGTTTACCCTGACTATATAAAGGATATGACTTACCGACAAGCTCATATCGGGATAATTAATGCTCCTAGACAACTTGCTCTGCTAGTAAAGAGCCACAAAGTTAATTATTCCTAATTAAGATTAATTCTGTCGTGACATTCACTACTGAATTCCCAGAATAATCTATTATTGCTCCTATTCCATGGTCGAATCCACGACTGGTCTCATGGAATGGCAATAATAATTGCTCATATTCCATGGTCGAATCCACGACTGGTCCAATGGAATGGCAATTAATAATTGTTCTGATTGTATGATCGAATCCACGACTTGATCTCATAGAATAGCAATAACTATATTATCTCATTACTCCGATTTCATGATCGAATCCACAACTGGTCTCATAAATGGTAATAGATAAATCTTAATTACTCTGATTCTACGGTCGAATCTACGATCCCATGGAATGGTAATGCTCACTTTATTATTCTGAATTCATAGTCGAATCCTCAGCTGATCTTATGAATTAATAATAAACATCTTATTACTCAGTTTTGCGAATTATTCTTCACTAAGTTCCACAATTAGTAATAAATAATCAACAACCGGGCGTCTGAGCTACCTCTAAGTAAGCCCCGATTCAAATGGTGAAAGTGTATTCAACGAAGATGCACTAATAGTCACCGTACGAACGAGTATTTCAAAATACAACGAAACGATGAACCTATGCAAAATAGGGAAGAAAATAATAAATAATTAAAAATATTGACCAAGGTGCTGGGAACACGGACACACGACCTACCGACCGTGTCGTGGTCAGTTCCACGCCAGTTTTATATTTTTAATACATTTTTATTATTTTCCGTGATTTGATGAAAATTCTCTCATCTGATCAAATTTCCTTCGTCTCGAGGAAACTCCTCGGTTTCATGGTACTTCCATAAATCCATAAAAAATAATATAAAATTAAGGAAAGGAGTATGGGGCATGACCATTGCCCAAACGGCCATGCCTTGGTCCCAGCCGGCCCCACACCTCACGGTTCCTTATTATTTTATTATTATTATTATTAGTTCTCTAATTTCATGAAAAACTCCTTGATTTCATGGTATTTTTTGCACAAATCATCATATAATAATAAAATAAAATAAAATAAAATAATGAAAACTTGTGGGACCGGGCCACTAGCCGGCCGGACATGCCCTAGCCGGTCCCATATGCCCTTTGCTTTATTATTTTATTATTATTTATCCTATTTTTTCTTGAATTCATCAAATTCCTTGATTTTATGGTATTTCTCTCAAATTAGGAAAAATTCCCTCAAATCATCAAAAATATTAAAAAATTATGAAAAACTCGTGGGACCGGGCCATGCCTCCATGGTCCCACATGCCCGTGTGTTTATTATTTTAATATTTTGCTTCCATGAACTCATGAAAACTCCTTCAATTCATGGAAACTCCCTAAATTCATCAAATTTTTCAAACTTCATGAATTTTTCATAAAATCATCAAAATATTATAAAATTAAGGAAAAGGCACCACGGGACCGTGGTCACGACATGCCGACCATGCCTTGACCACGGCGGTCCCACACCTCCTCATTCCTTATTTTATAATTATTTTTCATCATCTCATGGTGTTTTCCTCAGTTTCGTCGAAACCCTAATTTTGGCATATTTTCTCGAATGGATGCTCAATTGCACGCCAGAAAATATCAAAATTCTCAGGACTGAGACGTGGACGCCTTGGGGACACGAGCAAGCTATCTTGACCGACCAAGATTGGCTCTTTGGCTCACGGAAGCCGGTCCCATCAATTTTCACAGTTTTGACCTAATTTGCACAATTGCTCGTATTAGGTCCAAAACTCTTCCAAACACTTTGGATTTTCATGAAGTGATCTCAGGCGGTCATGTGACTACCCAGGGCCAGTTTCATGACCCCATGGTCGGTCCCTCACTCCGTCATAATTAATTAGGTTTTCTCACCTAAGGCTCAGACGAGCATTTTCGAATAAATGATTAAACCAACATTTAATCATTCTTTCACCAACAAATCGTCAACTCTTCAGGAGTTCTTTATATTTGCTCACGTGAGCATATGGACACTACATGGTTGATCCACGGTCCCATGTAATCGTTCCCTCCTTCGTCCCATGGTTAAAATTCTGACGAACCATGAATTGGTCATCAATTGATCAAATTAGGGTTTCTGAATCCAAGGATCATCATTCCAGATTCCAACCTTAATAATTTTACGACGACCTCATGGTCATTAATCTTATTAATTATGCTCGGTTCAACAACCAGTACTTTAATTAATATTTTGGTCACGCTGCCAATAATTCATCAGATGAGCAACACTTGCTCAAACGATCAAATATTCAACAATTCATCATATAAGCAACACTTGCTCAGATGATAAATATTTTCTCAAACCAAGGAATATTGGTTCAACAATCAATATTCAACGATCCATCGAATGAGCAATACTTGCTCACTTCATCGTAAGAACTATACCTCTGTCTCATGACATGTTCAATTCATGAGTTTCAGAACATCATGTTCAACTCAGCAACTACATGGACTCATCGTCCTATCAAACCACGAAGTCATCAATTGACTAACAAACCACGAGACGTCAATCGTGTCACTTTGGGGGATATCACTTAGGGTTTTGGTCTGGTGGTCTACGGCACGTGTGCTCAAACACACGATGGAATGTGAGCAAGTCGTGGAATCAGTTGAAGGAATTCACGAGGTAGTGGGTGGAAAATCGACCAAGTCTCCACACGTTGAGCAACTGGTTTCAAACACGATCTCCACTTCCCCACTCCTTGATTCCATCAACTGTCACACTTCATGGGATCATGGTGTCTACAATTCCATCAATATAAATAAGTCTTTGAATCATGATTGAATCGGCATGAACAGTATTATCAATCTCACGTCTCATCGACAACACGAGATCATCAACTCATCAATTGAGCAACTACTCTCAATTGAGCAATTTCAATCATTCAAAGCTTATCATATTCAGAATTCACACACCCACAATCTTTGATTACCATTGATTCCACACATTTCCCAGCTTTCCTCCTACAAATCAACCCATCCTCTCTTGTGACCGAATTTACTCTGGAACGGTCATTGTCTTGATTTAGGCCGGAGTACTACAGATTGATCTATCGATCCTAAAGCACCCGCTTTGCAGCGGTGCATCTGTGTAAGGTTTAACATTTCGCTCGGTTCGAGGAGTCTCCTCCGTACGGTCGTCTCCTCAATTCCTTAAAAACCAGCAAATCGTTTTTCCCCATCTACAACAGGTACGCAATTTTTTTTCTTCAAAAGCTTGTTGTTTGGTCATGAGTTGTTCATCATAAAATAATATGTGCATATACATACTTTGGATGTGATTTTTATGAAAGACCCTTGTTTTAGGAATGTATGTTCATTCGATCGTTAGTTTAAGAAACTAGCATCAATCCCTAACTTTGAGAGAGATTTTTCTTTGGAAATAGACCTGTGTCCAGTGATAAAATTTTGTTTATCAGCTTTCATGGAAACCAAAACTTTATCTTTTAAAAGATGTGAGTTTTCACAAAACCAAAATAAACCTTCGTTTTAAAGAAAAACGCTCGTACGAAGGAAAATAGATTTTTTATATATACGTAGCCGTGACATATTATGCAAAATATGATGACATATTTTATTCACATGAGTTTGTTCTCATTAGATAAAAAAATTGAAAATTTACGTGAATAATTCACGTTAATTATTGTTTTGTAAATCAAAACGTGGGTTTTGAGTAATCCTAGAAATTAGACAACTTATTTATGATGAAATATTGTCTTGGTGTAAATTTCATAATTCAGTGGATGTTTATACTATGAAAATTGTGTCTATGATTTTATGAAAAATCGGTTTCGAAAATTAATAAAGCTTCGTTCGTTATTGTAGGTTTCAAGAAGCGAACTAATTTTGGAGTGTTAACCCTTGCGACACAATTACTATTGTTAGTGGAATTGTAAAGAGGTAAGAGTTAAGAATTACCATTTTTGTAGATGTCTCCATAAGTATCATGCTGTCAGATTATATGACCCCATCATATTATCGAAGTTTGCACCTGGTATGACGATATATTGAAGTAGAATGCTTTGTGCACATTACACCTACTTCGCAAGGATGCCTGATTCTCAGGAAAATGACACTTCTAGTGATATGTGTATGGACGAGACTTCTATTATTGGTGATGAAGAAGAAGAAGCACCTGGAATCAAAAATGTTCCCAATATAGATGATGCATTCTTCGCGGTTCATCAAGACACTGAAAGACGTCTCAGAACTCCAACATTCCGCCTTTTGATAAATCCCAGAACGGTTATTCAAAAGAAGTTGGTGACTCCTCGAGCAGCTATTCGGTTTTGCCTTGAAAGAGGACTTTTCCTTGCCTCAATAATAGAATTCAAACTCTCTCGACGACCTTTAGAGAAATTTTCTGGATGGGCAAGACACATGCTGGGTTTTCCTCGTTTTAGAGCTATGCTGGATAGAGCACAGGTTACCAGAGTTATTCAATCATCCGGAGATTTGTATATTTTTCAAGATGCACGAGGTATTGTGGCCCTTCTAGCTCGCTGGTGCATTCCAACTCATACCTTTATATGCAGCTGGGGAGAGTTTACTATCACCTTGGAAGATGTAGTTGCTTTATTGCATCTTCCAATCACAGGTAACTTTCCTGAAGATCTTTCAACGGAGTAGAAAGCAATTTCTAACACTTTAACAGTTGAGATGGAGAGAATTAACAAGGCTTCTGGAAAAGGATGTTATGCTCACTGGTTAACACACTGGTGGCCACGAGATGTCCCTCTCGACGAACCTGACGGGATGTTGTCTATTGCTGTTTTCTTGTGTTTATGGCTGTCCAGGGACGTGTTCGAAGACGCCGGAACTTTGCTAAAGCCGTTTGTAATCCTTTTTTCCATTAAGATGGATCAAGGTGAACAACTTCCCATAGGTAGCTTATTCTTGGGTTCTTTGTACTCTTACCTAGAATCCTTGGTTATAGACTCCAGTGTTTCGAACGACTATATGAAGATTGAATGCTACGCCAATACAATGTTTCTCCAGGCCTTGATGTGGGAACGCTTTGCGAAGTATGCACCTATTCCCCGTAGTATCTTGCAAGGGTTGAATGCTGCTGATTCTCGACGTATTTTCCCCGAGAAGGATAACGCTAGGATTATGCGCTGGTCAACAAAACAACCTCAATCCAAGACGCGTTTCATTGATGTTGTAGACGATGAGTCTAAGTTTAACTTCCGTCCCTAGGTGCTGCTTCCTCCTCATGTTTCCCAATTGACAACTTTTAATGCTGGAGAAAGCATGGCTTTGAAATCTGGTGCTGACTTGAGCGATGGTGAAAGATCCTTCATGTTGAGCTGCACTCCAGGTTATTTAATAGCAGCAACATATGGAGACTTTTCGGTGTAGGAATACAACATTGACAGAGGACCCCGTCAGATGGGTATGGATCAGTGCGTTCCAACTTTTTGGAGGAGAATATCGTCGGTGGAACAGATTAAGACTTGTTTAGACCGTACACATGTCGAAGGAAGCTCTTATTGGTTCCCTTGTGCTGACCGACTTACTATGTAACTCCAGGTTATATAGATTTCTGGAACCAGCAATTTGAACGCTTACATAATTTCGTAAGGGTTAGTCAACCTCTGGTGAAAGAGCCTCCTTCCGCTGATATGATTGCTTCTCGACCCAGATTGAAACACATCTCCGCCGGCGATAAGCGAAATACATCTCCAGGATGTTCACCAGTATGTATCTTGTGCACGTTCTTCGTAAAGTTGAAATAATTGCCTTTGATTATCACCTCAATTTCTTTTGCAGGACGGTCGTGCTATGAGACCTCGTCTTGAAGTGAATTTCTCAGAAGCTGAAACAGTCATTCATGGTGGAGAAGGTAGGAACAAGAATTGTAAGATGCTGCCTAACACCATAAAGTCCCCGGTGGTTTCTTTGGTGAGTTGTCGACACCTTTTCCGTCGTGACTTCTTCTATCCGTATTACTAGGATCGTAAAACCAATATTTGTTATTTGGTTACAGAATTTTGCTCCGTTTAGTATTGATGGTCTTCAATTCTCTACTGCTGGGCAGACGATTTCTGATTCGAGCGTTGAAGAAGAAAATGTTGTAAGTACTCTTCCTCGTATCCAAATATAATGTTTCATATGTAAAATGCTAATTGTTTGAGAATGTGTCCAGGAGGATGTCTCCATAGAGGTCGAGAGTGCCGATACTCGGTCATCCTCTGAGAATAGAGATGGAGGAAATTCCAAAGGCTCGGAACCGAATGAAAGCAATGAGCCTCTTGATGTTGACACGGACAACCCCAACTCTTTGAACGCTTCGGAGACTCCCCAAGTAAGCACATATCTTGTAAAATATTCATAGAAGTATGAAATTGTTTATTTTTGAATGAATGAATGAGAATCCATGTGCATATACGAAAAACTTTGTCGAAATTCGTCGTCAGAAAATTCAGAACCCAGTTCTTTAGCAAAAACACCGTAAAACCTTCATCTGGAGTCGGATTTTCATGATCTGCATATGCATCTTTAAGCCCGGAAAATTTCCAAGCTTTAGTAAAGATGCTTTTTAAGTTTTGAGCACGTTCAGGGCCTGAAAAAGGCGAAACAGTAAACTTCCAGGAGACTTTCAGAACTTTTTCAGATGGTATGTTGCTCAATATTTTGAATACATCTCCTTGCTCGTTCATTGGATTGTCATGAAATTGTGACATATGGTAGAGGAAATCCATACGAAGAAAATGGTATATAACTCATCCTCAGATTCCTTGTAGATTTCTCCCAGTTCGTCATCTAGTACAGGGCAGAGTACAGTCTCTTCAGACGAGCTTGCCGCAAAACGCATTTTCATGACTTTCATGCTATTTGCTCGTGCCTTGAGTGTATAATGATGAACCTTGATGATGTTATACTGCTTGTATATTGTATTTTATGATCTCATATGGTTTCATGTTTAGATTGCTCAACCTCATGTAATCTTCGTATTAGGTGTCAAATACCGAAGTTGAGGATACTGAAACCAATAAGAATAACTCGAGCTGCCCTGGAGTTATTGATGAAGAGAAAACCATCCATGCACTTCAATGCCATGAGAAGGTTGTCACTGAAGTTATGGAAACCCCGATTGTTACTGGTTCAGTGATAGAAGAAACCGAGCCACCAGTAGAGAATACTGAAGAAACTGTTGTCCTGATTGTAGAAGCTGCCCCAGTAACCGAGAACCATATAGTGGTGCATGAATATCCAAGTGCAGGAGTTTCTTTTGATCCTCCATTTGATGCATCACTCCCTTATCATGAACTATTTGGTGGGTCCAGTGTTCCCATTGGATATGCAGGCTTGTACGAGAAAATATGGAAGAAATTTTGCCACATAATTGTTGACAGGAATCCTGAACATGCTTATGCTTTAAAAATGAAAGTAAATGTTATCTTACGTGTTGTAAGTGATATATGCACTAGGGCTCGAAATACTGTGACTCCAGATGTACTCTTTGATTGGGAGTTTAACTTGGAGAATTCAGAAAGACTTGGATTCAATGTAAAGTGGCTTCGTAAGCAAATGAACGCTATCAAGGACTCATGTGAGAATAACATACCCTTTCCCAATGATGTTGTGATGGAGAAAGAAGAAAGGATTGCCAGGCTGACTGAAGAGCTGAACAAGGAGAATGCGGCTTTGCAGGTCTTGAAGGATGCAGAGGAGAAAAAATCCTTTTTTGCTGATTTTCTTTGATTCCCTTTTCATAATCTCTTGAATTGCTGAACTTCTGAGAGATGTGAGGTTTTTATTTGGGTTTTGGATTGGTAGATGATTGAGGATTTTCTTTTGGATTTGATAGAGATTTTCTTTTTAGAAATATGAACCGAATTTTAATAAATTACTGAATTCAAATACTGATTGCAAGTCTTGCAAACGTTTTGGAGGAATTGAAATAAAATGAAATAAAGTCCTAAATGCCAAATCCGGACGTCATGAATGCTCAAACGTCCAGTACCTCGAATGCCCAATAATTTCAGCCAAATGCCTTAAGCCAATTCTCGTGAATTACTGACAGGGTTCTGCCATCTGTGTTGATCAATTTGTAGAATCCTCCTGTTATGGATTTAGCAACCATAAATGGTCCTTCCCAATTGGAGCTCCTTGCAGAATAGAGATCACGTTTAGTCGCCTTGAGAACCAAATCTCCTTCCTCGAATTTGTTCGGTTTAGTTGTTCGCGCCTTGAATATTTTCTGTTGATTCCATGGCTGTGGTACATATGGACACTCACGCAGAGGGGAGTATTCAGCACACTGTCGGTCATGCTTAGCCATATCTTCAGCAATAAACCTCTTGATAGAATGATCAATTTGGAGAGGCTCTGAGCGTAACCATTTGGTGTAATATTGCTGAGGTGAGACTATCCATTCATAGCTTTTGGTAATCACTAAGTTGTTAGTAGGGAGAAGTCCCCGGACCAGAGTAGTATATTTCAACATTGGTATTATTGGCGCATGCAGAGGAATAAGACTTGCCTGAGTACGGAACCTCTTGACGAAAGAATGGGCACTCTCTCCAGGTTTATTGTGTAAGTTCTGTCAAGGCTTTAACTTCCTCCAGATGCTCGAACGGGGAAGTATCCTCCATTTTTTCTGAGTCAGATCCCGCTTCAACAGCAGGACGTATTGAAGGCGTTGGAGCCCCTTTTCCACCGTGAATCCAAGCTCATCCAAGGATCATGTCATATCATGGGTCTTCTCGGATTATGTAAAACTTGATCTCAGTGCAGACCAAATTTTCTTTGACTTTATGGATGATGTATCCATATGCGTCTATGGAAGTCCCCTCGTGATCCCGGATTTTCATGGGAGCGTGAGTAGCCTCTTGTCGAGTAATGCCAGCGACTCTGAGAGTTTTCAAAGGAATGATGTTGATGGCAGTGCCGACATCAACAAATGCCCTCTTGAATTCATTTCCCTTAATATGTACTGTGGTGAGCAGTCCCCAGTCATACATTTATTTGTCAGTGGCTGAAGGTTCAGGGGTACTTCTGAAATCAGCGGGCGCCTTCTAGACACTATGTGGTTCAAAGCCGTGAACATGTCTCCCCTTTGCGCTTTCGACAGATAGAGTAATTCACATACATGCTCTATCAATGACTGAACTGCTTCCTTGACTGGTTCTTCAGAGATGGAGAAAGTTCTGACTGGGAGGGGATCTCTGTGTACTCCTTCAGCCCCCAGATTAAGTTCTCCTGACTCAACCCTTTCCCTGAATATGCGTTTCAAAACTTTGCAGCTACTTGTGGGGTGATTGACGAACATGTGGAAGCGACAGTAACGAGGATTTTCCATGTCCTCCTCAGTTGGTTCTCTCCTGACATATGGCAATTTGATTGCACCATATTGGATCCAGACATCCAGTAGTTCGAGCACTTCTACAATGGGGAGAGGAAAGTCAGGTGCCTCTTGATCAGGAGTCTTTGTACGTTGTCCAGGGGCTTGTGCCTCTGGTTTGTCCTTCTTTTGTCTCTTTGGAGGAGCTGAGGTATGCTTACTTGGAGGTTCGGCCTTGCGTTTTATCCCTTCTGTAACAACGTTTGTGGAGGGTTGCAGGTTGTACTGCTTGTTGATCAAACGTCTGCTTCCTCGAGTGTCTCGTGATTCTTCAGTCTTTGTAGATTTTGCTCTTTCCAACAGAGCAGGTGCAGTAGTCGTCGATCGCTTCGCAGCTTCGTGAAGCTCTGAGAAAGTCTGAAAACGAAGATTTTCCAGTAAAGCTCTGTAGACCGGGATCATGCCATTGATGCATAAATCTACCAGCTGCTGCTCCGTGACATTTGGATCATGGCAGTCCAGGGCCTGGACTCTGAATCTTTTCACGTAGTCATTGGGATTTTCGCTGACCCTATGAAATATTCTTCCAAGATCAGAGATAGTGACTTGCTCTGACACGAATAAGTACTTCCTGTAGAAGGTTTTAATCATTTCTCCCCAATTGTTGATAGTCTCTGGTGCGATGTTGTTGTACTAGGTATATGCCTTGCCTTTCAAAGATTTTGAAAATTCTTTGAGGCGAACAACATGGTTGTGTTCGTGTTCTCCCAAAGCTTCCAGGAAACGAGAGACATGTTCTCGAGCATTGCCCATTCCATCATAAAGAGTAAAGGTTGGAGAAGTATAACCTTTCGGAAGAGGGATTCTTTGCGTAGCAGCGGGATATGTAGGCTCGTGACAATGTACATGTGATGTCTTATCCTTTCCACGATTCTCCAAAAGGCGCTCCAAATCTTCCCGAGTAATGAAATTTGATGGCTCCTTTGCTGATGGATTGTCTGCGGCTTTGCGTACTTCAATGTCATCCACCGTATGAATTGGAACCACCTCAGGATCAACATTTGAGGATTTCTCCTTTTCCTTTCCTTTTTCTCGAGTTCTCTCTGACATCTTGTCAGTGAGAGTCTTCAGATAATTAAACAGCTTTTTCTGTGTAGTAGCCATATCGGTTTGATTCTTTGCAAGAGTCTCTTGCACTTTGATGAGATCAGTAATGGCAGGTGGTGGGTTTCCTATGACTTCCTCAGGGTGTCGTCCGAACAGAGGATGACCTTCCGTGTTAGCATGAGGAGGAGTAACATCATCCCCGCCAGTGTTAGAGGCCGGAATTGTTTCCGGGATATCCTCATTGTTGTTGTTGCTAGTGCTCGCGTCGTTTGTGTTGGAACCTGTAACTAACCCAGACCTAAGACCAGCCATCTTGTAAAATTGTGAGATTGCAACCGAGAGAATAATCTCCTACTGTGGTCGCCAATCTGTAGATGCGGAAAAACGATTTGCTGGTTTTTACGGAATTGAGGAGACGTCCGTGTGGAGACTCCTTGAACCGAGCGAAATGTTGAACCTCATACAGATGCACTGCAAGAAGGGAGTGCTTTAAGTTCGAGAGATCAATCTGTAGGACTCCGGCCTAAACCAAGAAAAATGGTCGTTCCAGAGTCAATTCGGTCACAAGAGAGGATGGGTTGATCTGTAGGAGGGAAGATGAGAAATGTGTGGGATAAATGGTGATCTGAGATTGTAGGTGTATCGTGAATTCAGCGTAAGGACACTCTGAATGATTGAATTTTACTCAATTGAGAGTGATTGCTCAGACAATGAGTTTGTGTAGACGAAGGATTGTCTGTATGAACTTGCCGAGAAATTCCTTGTTTAGAAGAATGTTCGAGTATTCGAATCTTGTCCTTTCAATCATGATTCAGAGGTCTTTTTATATTACTAAATTAAAAACACCATGATCCTATGAAGTGTGACAGTTGCTGGAATCAGAGAGCGGGGAAGTGGGAAATCGTGTTAAAACCAGTTGCTCATCGTAGACTTGGTTAATTTTTCACCCACTACTTTGCCGACTCTTCCAACTGATTGCACGACTTTCTCACATTCTCGTCGTGGGTGAAAAAACAAGACGTAGACCGCCATACCAAAACCCTAGTTAATATCCCCCATGTGACACGATTGATATCTCGTGATTGTGGAGTCAGTTGCTGACTTTATTGCTGCGTTGAACATGATTTGCAAATGTTCAGAAACTCATGAATTAAATATGTCTGCTGAGACGAGGTATCATTATGTTGATTACCAAAGACGAACAAACTGTGTTGCTGAATTGTTGAATATTGATAGTTGAACCAATATTCTTGAATCTGAGCAAATATTCCTGGTTCGAGCAAATATTGCTAACTCGAGCAAATATTGCCGGTTTGAGCGAATATTGCTCATTTGATGAATTGTTGGTAGCAGGACCAAATAAAATATTAATTTAAGATACTGACTGCTGGGTCGAGTATAATAAATAAAGATGTTGATCATGGAATCACATAAAATTATCAGTTTTTAATTTGCTCAGAATCATGTTTTTGAAGAGCCCTGGATTCAAAAACCCTAATTTTAATGAAATGATGATTTATTCAAAATCAACCGTCGAGTGAAGCAGGGACCGGCTACATGGGATTATGACTCCACCATGTAACGCCCAGATGCTCGAATGAGCAAAATACCAAAGTCTCTTGAGGACCAGTTGGTGAAAGAATGATTAAATGCTGGTTTAATCATTTATTAAAATAATGCTCGTGTGAGCGACAGATAATAAAACCTAGCCATGAAAAGATGAGGAACCGACCAAGAGGTCATGTGACCGGCTCTTGGTGGCCGTGGGACCAATTGATGGTCGTTAGAGCAAACCCCCAATTGTTTGGAAAGAGTTTGAACCTCATATGAACAATTGAGCAAATTAGGTTAAAATCATTAAAACGTGTGAGACCGGCTGTTTGCAAGCCTTAGGGTCACCCTTGGTCGGTCAAGGGGATGTGCCCGTGTCACCATAGTGTCCGTGTATCAGTCCTGGGAGTTTTAATATTTTCCGATGCGCGTTTGAGCAACATTTTGAGAAAATATGCAGAATCCAGGGTTTTGCTGAAACTAGGAAAGATACATAAGATGATGAAAAATAATAAATAAAACAGGAAATTGCAAGGTGCGGGACCGACCACGGCTAGGGCATGGCCGGGCGACAAGCACGGTCCCACACTTTCCCAGTTTTAAGTAATTTTGCGTATTTTCTCTGAATTGAGAGAAATCCCATGAAACCGGAGAGTTTTATGAAATTAGGGAACTTCCATGAGATGAGAGAAATAAAATAATGATAAAATAGGGAATGATGGAGTGTGGGACCGGCAATGTCCAAGGCATGGCCGGCCGGCCAATGGGCACGGTCCCAGGGACTCTTCCCAATTTTATGTAATTTTCATGATTTTAGAGAATTTTCATAAAATCAGAGAGATTTGTTGAAACCAAGGTATTTTGTTGAAATCAAGGAGTTTTCATGGAATGAGGAAAACAAAACAAATAACAATAATAAAATAAGAGGCGTGTGGGACCGGCTAGGGCATGACCGGCCGGCTAGGGCCCGATCCCACGAGTTTTCTTAATTTTATAATATTTTTCATGGGTTTAGGGAAAATTCATAAAATCAGGGAATTTTCATGGTTTTAGGGAAAATTCATGAATTCAGGGAATTTTCATGGATTGAGAGAAATAATAAAATAATGGGGACGTGAGGTGTGGGACCGACCACGGCTAGGGCATGACCGACCGGCTGGTGCTCGGTCCCGTGACACCTTTCCCTAATTTTATTATTTTCTTGACATAAATAAATATCATGAGATTAAAGAATTTCCTTGAATCGAAGGAGATTTGCTCGAACGAGAGAATTTTCATGAGATCAGGGAAAAATAATAAAATATGATAAAATATAAAATTGGGCGTAGAACTGGTCACGGCATGACCGGCCGGCTGGTGAGCCCAGTCCTTGGTGCCTTTGCTAATATTTTATTATTATTATTTTTCCTTCCTATTTTGCATAGGTTCATCGTTCATTCGTATTTTTGAAATGCTCGTTTGCGCATTCAAATGCTGGTCTGTGCATTATCGTTAAGTACACTTGCACCATTTTAGTCAGGGCTTATTTGGTGCTCAGATGCCTGTTTCGTTGAATATTTATCACTAACCTGTGGAATTATGCTGGGAAGAACCACGAATTGAAATGACGAAATATAACGAAGGATCGCAGAATATTGCTGGATATTCAGGCGATTAGAGATAATTAACTGATGGCTCTATACTAGCAGGGCTTCCTATCTAGGAGCATTAATTATCTGAGAGTTGAGCAATATGAACTTGTTGGAGTATCATATTTCTCCTATATAGTCAGGGAAAACCTAGTTGCATCCTGAAGACGTTGTCGCTCTATACTAGCAGGCATGCTGTCTAGGAGCCGTCCAATCTTTCGATTCTATATAGAAATAATTACTGAAATTGCTCAGTATTCATGAGATGTGTCGTGGCCTCAACTGGGAGACTACACATCTATAGATACTCTGAGAGACAACCTTCTGAGTCAGAGATTTTATGGCATGAGCTTCCACGCTTTGTTGAGAGAAATGAGTCTCAATACTCATCCGATTTCCGGATCCGGAGTATGCATAATTATGATTTTACGATTTTGTCCTTGTCGAAAATCCACCATCTACAAAAAGGCCAAAA